>NW_017535385.1:291177-313892 GCF_001853355.1 Bactrocera latifrons
ACGTAGCGAAAAGAAGAAACGACTGGCGCGCTGTTGTTAACTCGGCTATAATCGCGTAAGCGGTGTCTACGCCAATTAAGAAGAAGAAGAAATAAGTTTAATAAAATAAAATTAAAATAAACAAAATACAAATGTGGCGGCTTTCATTGAATATTAAAGGGGAAACACAAGAAACTCTTTTTTAGCTCAGTTTATGGAATCGCAGGCAGATTTCACACGAAATTTCACAAAAGGCGATAGAGTGGCTGTTGAAGGCAAGTGAAAGGAACCAGCACCGTTTCTAAATGCTGAAAGGCCACTATGAAAGACGTTAATGGATAGAAAAAAGGAAGTAATACCGATCCGACATTTTACAATTGTCCTTTAATCACCAAAATGTTGATAATTTGTCGAAACGGCCGTTATCGGACCTTTTCATTTGAAGAGATATCTTCAAGGAATTTGGCAAGAATTATTTTCTTGAGAAATAATCTAATCTCCGAAGCAATTATTCAGATCGGATCCCTGCAGCATACTCGTATATGTAGCTGCAATACAAAGTGATTGGTCAAGGTTCATGTAAGAAATCTTAATTTTTGTGAATGATATTATGGCTTCAATGCAACCGAACTAAACTTTGTTACTTAAGATTCCATTATTTTTCATTTTGTAATCAACGTTAGTGAATTCAATGTTACATGAATTTTTTCAGAAAATTATGGGTTAAATTGCCTCTCATTTTTATTTTATTTTAAAGAACAAAATAGCAAACTACAAGTCAGCAAGATGTAGACGAAAAGAAGCCTCAAGTCGGCTCTTGAGGTATTCACCCTAGGCTTTGGGATAGATTTATGAAGTTGTGTATACTGTTAGACTACAAACCAATCAACATATTATATAAAAGTGTTTTGTAGTGGCAGCTTAGCTTAAGTAGCGGTTTCGGTCGGTAAATAATGTCAAATGTCTGCGAGTCTCTCTATCATTGGAAATACTAATCACAAACTAATTTCCATACTGAAGTGGAATTTTCAATTTATAAGTTATGGGGAGCCTATTTTAATGACCAAGCATCAAACCGATCTGTAAGCGCTCAGATATTCCAGATTTGTGAATCAGATATCAACACTTTCATGGATTATTTTCCATATATATCGCATGTTTCTAAGCAGTTTAATAATAATTGCATACGTTATTGCTAGCTAAGAATTTATTTCCTCGTTTCCTTTCTTTTTAAAGGAAAAGTACCATAACTTTTAATGGAAATTCAAAAATACTTTTATTTCAGTGTTCATTAAACTTTTAAAATCTTAAATTACTTAGAAACATACAACCATTAAAGGACTTGACTATCTGCTGTAATATTTCCTATTTATAGCAAAATAGCGCTTAATAGCTCTGTGGATGTCTAAACTGGGACAGGGACTTTGCTTTTATTACGGTTCTCAACTTCATTCAGTTTTTTGTATTATAAACTTAAAGTTGAAATTAGTTAGTCAAATCAAAAGAATTTAATTCAGTTATTGCTTGGGAAGAGATAAAAAGTTGTTAAAATGGACACGGTTATGTTTATATTACGATCCTAAAAATGTTATTACCAAATCTGATGGGTTAGGCATAAGAAACAACTTGCAGGATCATTCGAATCCATTGGAACATTAAACCAAAATTTAAATGACAATTTAATGGCTTTTAAATGATGTTAGTAGCTGATTCATAAGTTATTTTCGTTTAAATCAGGAATTTTTTAATGGATGAGATAAAGTAACATTGCCACAAACTCTCAGATTCATTACTACTGGTAGCCATCAAGAATACGTTTTAAATGATTTTAAACTTGGGCTAGCGTAGACTATGAGTATCAGTGGAAATTACTGATGAAGATGAAGACGAAGATCAAGAAGAAAACTCCACTGACACAGAGTAATACGACAAAAATGTTGAAGTTTGACAACACTGACAACTTGATATAATAAATATAGCGATTTTAAAAATTTCAACCAAAATGCAGTTGGGTCGCAAAACCGTTATAAGACCCATAAATCAAAGACGTTATTAAACACTCAAAGTTTTAACAGAAAAATTTCCCAACGCATACCGAGAAACTTTGAAGACCTAAGTTCCACCTAAGCATTATTGGAAAATAAATCTAAGTAAATGTGTATGTTAGTGTGGATCAAAAAAGCGCAAGAAAGCTATTACGATTTTTTCATAAACCTAAAGATTAAAATTTGATAATTTAAAGGAAAACAATTATTACGAAATGGAAAATAATTCCTAGTATTGAAGAAAATTTACTCTTACAAAAATGGCCACTTATTTTTATTATCTTGTAACATACACGTATCACCTGAAACTAAGCGTTATATAATATATATATATATAAAAGATCAGGATGACGAGAAAAGTTAAAAACCTGTCTGTGTGTTCGTCCGTGCAAGCTGTAACTTGACCAAAAATTGATATATCTTAATGAAACTTTACATACGGCATTTCTTAGAACAAAAAAAAAAACCGAGTCCACAAATCGCTATGGACTGAAAACCCATAAAGTTCCATAACTAAGCACAAAATTAAGATATAAAACTGTAATATGGTACCGGGGATCAGGTGCAAGGAGGACCTGCGATGAAAAACATTTAAAAGTGGGCTTGGCCCCGCCCTCTAATAAGTTTAATGCACATATCTCCTAAACTGTTACAGCTAAGACAATAAAATCTGCTGAGCGCCAATATTATAAGAACTTCTACCGTTAGTGTGAAAATAGATGAAATCGGAAGATAACCCCGCTCACTTCCCATACAACGGTACTGTTCAAAACTACTATAAGCGCGATAAATCATTAACTAAATGCGCCAGAGACGTTAGACATTACCTCCGCGATGGTATGAGAATTGATTTATATTTGCTTATAAAACAAAATAGGAAATCCTTTGTGGAGGATCTTCCCGTTACAATTAAGGGCTTATACATATAGAGCCTTTCTTAGAGGTGTCTATCAACCAATATTTCAGAGTACATGGGATAGGCAAAAACATTATTTTTTTTGGACCCATCATAATATTGAAATAAATCAAGGATGTTAATAAAACCGTTTTTATTTTAATCTATTTATTAAGCACAATAAAAAATGTACCTTTGCTTACTTCAAATCATTACGCAATAAATCCTTCTGTACCCATACATTTCAAGCAATTTTATCAAGACTGCATACAATTTGACGTAAATCATTTTAGAGTTTTACTACCATAACAAAACAGCTAAATGAGTCCCATCTGAAAAAACAACTTCCTCCTCCCCACTTCAGCCTAACACTTCAATGCACACAGCATCCAGAGAATCCGCTTTCATGTTGTGGCAAAATGTAGTCGTCTTCATAACAATTGATGTACATATACATACATACATATATAGTTTTTTTTATCAATGGTGATGACGTCATACAAAGCATAAAACCCTCTTCCCGTTTTTCATTGATTTTCCTGTTGCTTTGCTTCCTTTCTTTTCACCATTCAACATTTATCTATGACGCTGCAATTTTCAATTGCATTTCGCGAGTTTAGTGACTCTCTTTCACTCTCTCTTCCTTACTCGCTCTCTTTATTTGTTTTATACTTAAATAAGAACATGTGTATGTATGTATGTTTGTATGTGTTGCTTTGAACATCTTTGCAGAAATTCACCACAGCTTTTGCTCAATGATTGTCATTCATATGCCCTTACACACACATGCATGTATATAATACAACATATCGAATTTGTGTGTGTATGCGTGTGTTTTATTGCACACAAGGGGGTTGTCGAAATATAACTGAATGAATTCACTACATTCACCAGTGCATACTTTCTATTTTGATTGAGAGAATGGGTTTTTCAAGGCATTTCTGTATTCAGTGTAAAATATACATACATATACGAATATGTACGTATTTAGGCTGGACATTAGCTAATTTGATTTAGTATTTTTTAATACATATTAACAACATATAGAAAAAAACGCATCATTAGAAACAAAAATCGAACATCGCTGTCAGATATAATAACCAGTATATAACCATTTTATAACCGAAACTCAAATTTTGTTTCAATATGAGTGGTGTCTATTATAACGTTTTTCCTTCGCCTGTAAACTTATGAAAAATAATAGTTAGGAGACGATATGTAGATATATAGGCAATAACTCCAAAGACGCCAATAAATAAAGAAAAAGTTCTTATATTTAGAAAAAAACATATGCTTCATTGTATTTCCCAATACATGTATGCATTTATGATCATCAGAGCGTATGAGTAACTTTGTGAGTAGTATGAAGATATATGTATCTGTAATCGGACGTTGTTAGGAGACGAGATGAACGGTAATGGTTTTCAGAATCAGTACCATAACTTTTTTTGCATATATAAACGAGACAGTGTCTGACTGATTTCGAAGTCGGTAATAATATTCACACCTCTGGTGGAAGAAAAAACTCAAAAAGTTTTTCAGAGCGATAGTGAAGGTAGTTATTACATATATACAAACATACATAGGTATGTGTATATAAGGAAGTTATTGATCGATTCCTCGAATGTGCTTACGTAAGCAAAGTTCTATTATATATGACCACTCACCTATTTTCCCTATAAAGAGTAATTCGTTTTATTTCATTTACTTATAACAATGTACTTACATTTTGTTTTATCACATCTTTAGAATTTTTTAGTTTTCCTGTGAAGAATAAATCACTTTTCACCACACTCAATGTTGCACTTGCATGTTTATGCATGCATATTTGTGTATTCGAAATGTCAACTAAATGTTTGTTAACCATTAGCACTGCAAATAAACAAGTCGCATTAATCTTACAAAATTCAAACACAATTTATCAATTTTTCCGTATTTATAACTACACTAATAATTATTTTACTTTTTATCTTATCAAAGCACTGTGTGTTGTGTGTTGTGATTGAATTGGCTGGCGGTTGCATACTACGGGCGCAAGATGTAGTGAACCTTCAGTAAAGGGGAAAGCACATAGCGAGGCAAATGTTGACGCACCAAGAGTGATGACCTACATTTAAACCATAAAATTTAAACCACGATGCACAACTGTATACATAAAATTCGTATTTATATTTTCAATGTAAGTGCACCGCACACGCCACACACAACCGCACAACCAATTCTGCCTAGCCGTTGAAGGAAGGAAGAAAGAACAAATATATATTTAATAATGAGCCACCATGAACTTTGACTCAAATATGACTTTTCTCAAACAATGGAATGAAATTAATTTAATATCCAGGCGCTCGCCTTATAGAACCCATATATAACTGTTTTAACTGCCCCGTGGATTCGATACGACAGCATAAAGCCGAAATGCTGAATGCCACACGCAATGACGTCATTGCGCTGCCGTTGACCTATGCAAAACTGCATTGCCGCATTTTCAACGCGCATACACACACACTCGCACACATGCATAGACAAGTATGTATAAAGAGAGGTGTGGTGAGTATGGAGCGCCCATTCATCGACCGCTAATACTGCAGCAACTTAAAGAATTGGAACACGACCTCGCCAACGTGAGGACACTGACCCAGTGTTGTACTGCGCAGAATCATGACAGAGGGGTGTAGAGACACACAGCTGAAGACGCTTCTGGTGAATGGGATGCACTATGGTTGCCAGCAAGGAAACAATGAGTCACATTACATACAAACATAGCTATTTGCATGGGTACATCACACAAATATAGAAATCCAAAAATAAATATGTACATATTGAAGTAGTTAAAGCGGTTTATAAAGCGATGTTGGCAATTGTTGTTAGTACGGATAATTCATGCACGTTTTTATAAGTTGTTGTTTCTCGCGTCCGTCATATATGTATCTATGCATGGATGTTTGATGTTTGTTTGCCCGTCCAAACGCTACCAACATGTAAGAGCCGCTGCTCCTTTCATTCATGAAATACCACACACACACTTACCTATATCCATTTATCCGAGAGTGTTATTGGTAGAGGCTTCCGTTCATCGCGTTGCAGCACGAATACTTTGGCGGGCTTGTCTGCTAACAAATGGCTCTGTACAGCACCGAACTCGTAAACACCTACTAATGACAGCCACTGGTTGTAGTCATCAGGGAACTATCCATACTTACATGCTCACGTGCAACTATTCCTCAAAAGAGAAATGATGACTTGTTCATTTGTTTCTTTTAAATATAGTTTTTTCATTTTTAAATAAAAGTTTGTTTAGAACCAAGTGTACTATCATCCTCTATTATCCGCTGATAAGTAATAAGAAGGTATCTCCGCAGTTTCGCAGCACCCACTATGCTTAACATTTTTAAATATGGCATTTACAAGATCCATGAATATTCCCTCTATAAGCATCTATGTACATCGTTGAAACACTCAGGTCAACGAAGTTGTACTTTTTGTATGATGTGGTCCTTCGACAATCAAGATTGCAACCCGAGAGCTGGCAGAAAAATAATGCAAGATAATCTTTGCGTCAACAAAGTTCGCGAGGTCATTTTCCCAAATCGCACACAGAGCAGAAATCCTAGGAGCCCAGTAAAGTGACGTGGCATATTGAGGACACAAAATAAGCTAAGCTCGCATTTATTTTTGGCAAGAGGAGAAAAGCAAATTAGGAACACAGCGCTGATGCAATGCTCAATGAATGAGCACAGAACCAATGAATGGTATACATATGTATGTATATCCATATATATTATATTACTCTAGTAAATAGTATACATATATACCTTATAGCATACAAAAAGCATATTTTCGCTGCTTCTATGCTGCTCACTGCTTGAATGGCATTCCAGTGCCTGTGTGAGCAACTGCAGCGCTGACAGCGTTGGCAGCGCCAGTGCTATTGGTATTGTGTCTGCGGCAAATGAGGAGCAACTAGTCGATATAACGAGTAACTAGGTCAAGCCGACACACGTGAGTGCCAGTACACGCGCAAGGAATACACATACGTAGGTATAACAAACATGCAAGTATAAATAGATGTGCCTTTGTATATTGTATGTGTGTGTATCATATATATTGGACAGGCTGCATAAGTTGCATCTTTAAATTTCATCAATCGTAGATTTTTTCAGGGAAGCACGCTCGGCCATATACAAATGATGAATGAAAAGTGTGTATCGAACGTGTGTATCGAAAGCGCTCATTGAACTCCTTGAATGAGGACACAAATGACGCAGGCAAAATTTTTAGCTCAGACTTCAATGGAGCCGAACACTTTCTTCATCACACCACTGTGTGCAAAAAATAGCAAGACTTTTAAATTAAAATGTCGAAAATTTTTGACGTTTCTAGGTCTGTATGACTGTAAGTGACATCTGTACCAATGTCACATCAATAAAACCATTAGCGTTTATTATAAGCTTGTCTTTCTTAAGTATCGTATATAAAGTGCATTCAGCGGTTTTTACGATGAGTGAAATTATTCAACAAAGAAGTCCATTAAACTTTGTTTGTAGAATCAAATTTCCGACGCCGAAACGTTCAAAATGTTGGAAAGGCCTCGGTGACAATTTTTGATTGGTACAAATTATGCAAAGAGGGTCGACAACGCGTTGACGACGAACCATGTCCAGGATGGCCATCAAAGCATTCGGAGACCTATGCTTACGACCCGGAAGCAGACGATCAATTGTCGGTGCAAAAGTGAGCCGAAGCCGAAAAAACACCTCAAAGCAATGAAAGTCAAAAAGGAAGGTTATGTTGACAGTTCTCTTCCATTATCGAGCTGTGGTGTACTCCGAATCCTCTGCTACTATTTGAGTGTTAGGCGTCGTTTATCTTTTCAGTCAAAAGAGATAATTTTCACACAAACAAGGCAACAGCTTTGCTCTACCATCCGGACAAAGCGAGGACCCGGATTTTTTTGAATTATAAATGACGTCAGAGGTGGGTATATATGTATGTACATCGAAAAGCGAACTGTGTCAGCTGGATATATAGACGGCACTTACTTATGTACATATATGTACATATGTTACTATGACGCTTACCGCTTTGCAACAAAATCGCTTGAATGCCGTGTTTATGGGTGTATGTGTGTATGTATTTATATATTAGATGCAATCTATGTCATTTTCATTGAGCAGCGGCGAACAAGCGAACCGGCGTTTATGGGTGGCCAGGTATTCGCCATAAATCAAAAATTGCTTGTTGAGCGAGCGTCATCACTCGCACGAAGCGCCAGTGAAAGTAGATCAAGGACTTAGCTTCGCTTCTGAAAATATACAAAAAGCAACAGATTCTTATGGGGGAAATTAATGCAACGAAAGGCGTTTTTTTTCTAAACTGCAATGAAAGCGCTGACCAAAGGCCTTAATGAAGATCTGAGTATATGCAGCTATAAATAGACGGAATACATATCGCCAACAAGGAGTGTACATAACCATTGAGTTGGAGGTGCATGAACCGTTCACACACTCTTGAACTTTTGCTCCAGTTTTACGGGTTCAACACTGCTTCAGTGCTGCATGAATTACGGTATTCGTCAGCACCCAGCAGCTGCAGTGTTACATGCGTAATCAGTTGCCTTGAATGAAAACGCCAGCTGAAACGGAACTGCCTGCCGCTCTTTGATGTTGTTTCACGATAAACTCACAGGATATGAAAAAATGACGAGGGTCAACTGCAGGCGCAGCAGTAGCAGCTATTTCCATACAGAGTAATTGAAGTCAATGTTTGTGCTTCAGCCTATTAATAGATTGACACGACCGATTCGCACTTTTGAATTCGCTGATAGAACAGCACTTGAATAGTGGTATTGAATAATCAGTGGGGTCTACATTTAAAAATTTGAAAATCTTAAGCGAATTTCTGAACAAAAGACGTCTTCCAACATCAGTTTTCACAATGATGGCAGCACTCATTGATTTTGTGAAATTAAAAAACACGCACCAAATCCAACAGCACGGCTTAGAAGGCAGAAGTCGTTTAGTATTTCCGTCTCTGGACTACTTTCGGAGATTTTTACAGAAATCGTCTTTGAGTGCTGTTACAAAACCAAAATTCATGTGTTTAAAATTGAGGTTCTCCCAAAGCCTGTTTTTAGCTATAATTTCATTCCACGCAAAACGGATCAATGAAACCAATTTTATTTTTTGCATTTAATAAATATTTTATTTCACTCATTTATTGTGATATATATTTTATATGGACCCAAATTTATTGAATAAACATTCACTATAAAAAATGTGTAAAAAATTTATTGCATAAAAAGTGTGCTTGAATTGAATTTCAGATTTTCTTTAATTATACACAATATACCGAAATAAATAACAACTAACGGTCGCAAAATTAATTATTAAATCAATGCTAATGAAATAAAAAAATTACAATTCTTCAAGGTGAAAAGAACAGAGTGCAAAGTGAAAAGAATTACAACAAATACTGCATGCATGTTGTATTTGTTGCGCTTTCCACCGCAATTATTCGACTGAAAGCACATTTCAAACAACTTATCATAAAAGTAAAGCATAAAGAACACAGGGAGTACAGACAACTTCTGCACAGAAGGCTTTTGGAGAGGCCTGCGAAATGAGAAAGTAAAAGCTACAAACTTAATTTCATTGACAGTGATAAAATGTATTTTGTTTTTGTTTTTCTCTTAATGTGTTGCGCTGTAGTTGCATATTGATTATGTTTATTTTCTTATTTTTTATTTCTTTCGCTTTTTTTTTTGCATGTTTTCAATTGTTCTGTTTGCAGTACATTTTTTGTTGATTTAATTTACTACTTTTAAATATGGTGTATGCGCTTTGCTTTGTAAGCTTATAAAATTTCGAAAAGCTTCTTCAGTTCAACCATGAGTGACCAGTCAGCCTTTATTAGATCATCGCGGAAATAGTCCTTGCAGGCGTCGATGCTTTGACGTGATATCTGAAAGTTGAGAAAGAGAGAGAGCAGATGGTTCGTATCAGTCGAAATAACGGTTACAGAGATATTCAACAATAAGTAATGAAAGAAGGGAGAAATTAAATGCAGAATGTAGAAAAATTCGAAAAAAGTATGAAGCATATATTGGGTAGTCGAAAAAGTCTTTTCGTATTTCTAATCAAACTTCAACTTATTTTTTATATTTATACTAAAAAATAAATAAAGAAATATCTGCTATTTTGGTTGACCACTTTTTGCCATTTTTCCGTTAGACAGTATTTCATCAGTGTAAAATTTCGTCAATGTAAATCGAAATTTCGAAATTTCCAAAACGGAAGCGAGCGAACCATTGTTGTGCTACAGGAACTGATACAGCATCATCTCCGTAAACTTCACAAATTTCGTTGGTGCCTTGCGTGGCATTCTTTCTTTTTGATACCAAAATCTCAATATATGGCGAATTTCTTCATTTTTTTCACTCATTTTTGAACGGCTGTACCTTTTTTTCAACTTCTCCGATTTTTTTTAGTTTAAATGAAGCTTAAAATCTCTACTTTCCCACACTATATGGTATGACACAATGTGATTGGTAGCACTGGAGATATACGACTGCAACGACATCTATTGGCAAAATACGAAAAGACTTTTTCGATTACCCAATCTTCGAAGTTATTTTTATATAAACATATCTACGGAGAAATGCTTAAAAGATGTGAATGAATCTGAAATTGAGAACACTAAAATGAGAATAAAAAATTTCCTTGAATATATTTGAAACTCTTTCACTATATAAACATTTGAAGAAAACTTTGAACAATATTTTTTACTATCCTACATATTTAGCTTCTTCATCTACAAGATTTTAAGGTTCCACAAATATTGCCCTTAAAAAGTCGCTACACTATTGTAAGTCCTTAAAAAGTTTTGTTGCAACACAACAAACACCAACACACTTGAGGTCATATCGTATGTGTCGTTGAGGTCACAATCAACTAAAAATAGCATCCACTCAACCCCAAGCGGCAAACTCAGCGTTGGCAACAACAAGAATTTCATTCAACAGAATAAATAACGACAGCAGCGAGTACCAAAATCTAGGTCAATTCAGCGACTGCAGTGCATACAAAGCGCGGAGGGGTGGGGCGCTTAATATGCAAGTGCATGCGCTGCGCTAGGTAAAGAAGACTAAATGCAATAACCTGAAAATGGGTTATTGCAGAAAAGCTGCCGGCTGGAATGTCAACGACCGGCTGCAATAAACCAGAAGGTGACCACTGACGTCAGCGACGTTGAACAGCAAGTGGAGCGGCAAGAGCAGAGCAGGGGCGCAATGGAGGCGGCCACGAACCGGCAACGGTGAATGCATATTGTTTGCCAAGTTATTGCCCATTCACACATACAAACATACATCCATACATACGTGGGGAAAGTGCCATGAATGAAACGAGGACAACGACTGCAATTGCACAAAGTGACTCAAGGCTCAGCAGGATTACCCTAGGCGTAGAACAAGGATGAGGAATGAGATCGTAAAAGACGTATTTGGTAGTACTGAGAATTGTGGACTTAAATATGTAGTGCATTACCTACGCACACGTGCACTTTGGACTGTAAATCGAACTGCCTTTGATTTACAGTTAAATTCTGTTTAAGTTTGACATCCTTTCATCACTATTTTTAACTCAACCTTTCCGCTGTGACGTTTAAAATAAATTCTGTAATATAATAGAGGTTTATAATGAAATAACGGTAAATAGAAATAGCACACAGCGGAGGCAGATATTTTTGACTGACGCATTTACTTATGCATTTATATAACTCTTCAACGCCGTTAACCAGCCATAAAACATATATTTTACAGAGACGTTGAGTGGTCCACATGACAATCAATGTCAGCAGTGGCAGTTTTTTATTCGCATTTGCTGTTGTAATATCAAATTATATTATCCACAATAAAGAAGTCAATTCACAATAAAGAAAACGGTATAAGCGCACATAACGCGGCAGATTGGCTATGACGTCGACTTTTGTGTGGATACAGTAAGCATAACCCCATTCAGGTGATAGGCAAACATAGGATTGACGTCATGAAACACAACAACTATTGCGAAGCATTACCGCAGTGTTATCAAATAATCTCTACATCACATAAAAATAACTCGAAAATCCTCCTATAAACATTTACATATGCATATACACACATGTATGTACATATTTAGATATGTTTACTTATTTACATTAGTGTCTGAATTTGTGGTCTAATTCAAACTGCTTTCAAAAGAGAGTCACTGCGTATGAGCAACCTCATGTTTTTAATGCTTTGATATTAGAGCTGAATGTATGTATGTAATATAGTACAAACATACATATGTACACATATGCGGTAACATGGGTATTTATGTAGACGCCTTGAACTCTTCACGCTTCAATACTTCAGGGAAAATGGGAAGTTCGGCGAAAAGTTTGCTGAAGTTTGGGTTGCACCGAAGCTAAAATACTCAAATACGAAACGTTCTTTACAAGAACTTGATAATTTTTTAGATTGCATCATTTGCTTAGACGGATTATTGTCCAAATTTCGTGAAAAATAAGCAGCTTCTTAGGGAGAAAGGTACGAGTAAAAATGTTCAGATTCCTATTGCTTTTATACCTATTCTAAATGTCCCAACATGTTCCATATTATTTACAAATTTGATGATAAAACTATAATTATTCACACATATTTACATATAGGACAACACTCACATATGTATGTATGTATATTTAATGTTGAAATTGACGGTGTTGATGTACTTACCTTGCTCACAAGCATATCGTCCGCGTCGAAATGACGCCCGAACATTTTTGGCGATTCGCCGGGAATCGGTTCGATTTTTATGCAAATTTCTTGTCCTTTTCGAGCACTTTCTATTTGCTTGTGATTCGATTCGATGGACGTTACAATCCCAATATCAACAAACTGCAATTAAAAAAGAAATCATTAGTGCACCTTCATCTTAAATTTACTAAAGTGATTGGGATAGCTCGAGATAACGCAAGCAATCAGACTCATTTTCCATTACCCAATTGTTTGAAACTGGTTTAAAAGTTTCTGTTTTTAAGTGCCGTAAAACATAGTTACAGTTCGAGAACTCCATACTTGCCCAATTCAACTTTTTTTGTAGTGGGGATTAAATACGCAAATCCACTTCTTTTCATTCTGATTACAAAACTCATGTATAACCAAGTGCGTTTCTTTCTCAGATTCAAAGAAAAAGAAAAAGATCCAAAGACTGAGCTTCATATCGTATCACATACTATATGTTAGGTCCGCAGTCACCGCCTCCATCTCTCGAATATTGACTCAAGCCCTTAAATTAAGATGCGTCTTCCCACTTCTTACAACCGTATATTAAAATGTGGTATTTAAAAAATCAGCTTTGAAGTTTTTTTTTCAGTATCTGACATATACTTAGTTAGAAGAATTTTTATTTTTTTGCAAAAACTTTGAAAATTAAATACTACTACTATTCGGTAGCCGAATGCATCCTATAAACACATACATGGATTTTGATTTGGATTCTTTTGAAATAAGTCATATCATACCAAGTTCAGAAGATTCAAAAGAGATATTTCAAAAATCTAAACTTTTGACAACTCTACGATAAAGCGAGTTCATATTCAGTAACGTTTACAATTTCATCACGTTTTCAAATCATTTATTTTTTTGCTATTTGTCGAATTGTTGAAAATTTTGAGCGTACATTTTCTTTACTTAACCTTCAAGTGGTAATAAGGCAAAAAACCGGTCGTAGTAATGGAAATATTGCTGCCGTTCAAGCAAGTGTTACTGAAAAAAGTTCTCAAGAACTATCCCAAACCGCAATCTGCCAGAGTTTTGAGAAAAGATTTGGCTTCAAGAACTGATGCCAATTAGCCCACCGAAAACATCGGTAATTTTCTGATTTTTCCTTGAAACAACTTGAACACGATAACAACGATACCAATTTTTTAAGGAATTCATCTTCTCCGATGAGGCGGAGAAAATCCATAAGTTATTCATGAACAACCATTCACAGAAATTGACAGTTTTGTGTGGTTATTGGTCTGTTGGAATCATCGGTCAGTAATTCTTTCAAAATGAAGCTGGTGACACTGTCAATGGAGAGGGTTATAGATCGAGACAATCAACTTTGTGTGGCCGCAGTTGATCTTGACAACATCTGGTTCCAACAAGACGAGACTGCGTACCACAACCGAATTATTGCGAGGACAGTTTAGAGCTTCGATTATTTCAAGAAATTGTGGCATTGAACCGGTTACAAGAAGTTATAATTTAACATCATTAGACCTTCTTGTGGGGTTATTTGAGGTCATTGAAGTTTTTAGCAATAAACCAGATTCTTCTCAAGCTTTAGAAGGCAATATTGAAGGTGCTGCTAATGGCAAACGACTTGATTTAGTGAAAAAATACTCGAAAATTGAGTTCATCGAATTATCCCTTTTAGGACAATAGTATTGTCGTAAAACAACCGATCAAGCATATTTGCTGTAAAATATTTCATATTTTTTGGATATTTCAAGAGCGCCTCACATATATTTCTTACTATGAGTAAAATTATATGAAGACTTTGTCCATAATTTTAAAATTCTTATTTTATTCTTCAAAATATATGTCCCCTCAAAGTAATCCCCGTTGGCCCCAAAACACTTATGACAATGTTTTTTGGAATCCTCGAAACAGTTGGTGAACGGTCGCAAAGAATTCAATCCACACCTCGTTAATAGAAGAAAACTATCAGCATAAACTTGATTTTGAATGGTTTTTTCGTCTTCGGTTCAACTTTGCCAAAATGTTCGGCCGATTGATTGTCTGTTTCCGGGTCGTAATCACAGCTCTAAGATTGTTCGCAAAGTAATAATAAGTTTCATGACATCCTGGTAGTTAAAAAATTGTTTCACAGGCATTAAAGCGACGCTGACACGACAAGCGACGAAAGCATTGAGAGATTTTGGAACCAATTATGCTTTCACTTTTCTTAGGCCCAAATTATCTTTCAAAATAGTTTTCACTGATTCTTCCGATATTGTAACGATGCCAGTAAGATCTCTGATTGTTAGTCGTCATTCTCAAGCAGCAATTCTTTTAGCTTGTTGACGTGTTGACCATCAGTTTATGTTGATGGCCGTTATGGAAGTTCGTCGTCAACGTATTCTCGAAATTCTTTTTATAATTTTTACCAATCAAAAACACTTGTTCGCAATAAGAAATTACCACCGAAGACCTGTTTCCACATTCTGAATGTTTCGACACCAGAAATTTGAATGCAATTTATGTACTTCAGAAAGACAAGCCTATACTAAGCCAATCATACCAGACTAGAAAAATTTTTACGACGAATGTACAGGGGTACGAGTACAATGATGTACATCTTCGAAACGTAAGAAAAGTAGAAAGAGGAATTCACCGATTTCCTGCCGATGATGTCAAAACGGTGAAAACTTAAAACAAAAAGAAATCACACATACACATACGCACAAAAGTTAGCAATAAATGTTGAAATAGTCGTCAATAGTTAGTATACATGTCTTATCTACATTTATTAAATTTTACAAAATTGGACTTTAGAAAGTGCATTAGGCTGGCAGGTGAGCCCAAATTAATGTCGCCTAATTACCGAACGCACACTTGTGCATGTATGTGTGCATGCATTTGAGTTAATAGAAGCAAATAGCGGTTAAAAGTGCAGCTGCAGATTTCTGCCCAGTGTCTGTCTGTGTTGACAGCAAACAAATTTATTTTTGAAGTGGGCATTTTCACACACACAGGTTTGTATGTATGYATTTGGGATATGAACGTGCGCGCCCACATATCCAGCAGACGCACATTCAGTGCCCACACATGCCTTAAATATCACGCGCACACGCGCGCACACACACACAAGCACATATGTGTGTTTGGATTCTGAAAACGCTGGCACCGCGTTCCCTTCATTCATTAAATTTTTTTTTTTTTCAGTTTTATATTTTTATTTCTTGACCAAAAATCTTGAATCAATTAAATTTTTTTTTCGTTTATTTTTGTTTTTGTATTACTTAAAAATTATTAGAATTGAACGTGTGTGTGTGAAAATGTGCCAATAAGCTTTTGGGTATGAGCTTAGTAGGAGCTTTGTTGCGAAAATTTATGACTAAATGTGTCTGCTTCACATATATTCAAAATGCCGTGAATGTGTTGGTCAAGAAGTAGTGAAAAGCATTTCTAAACGCGCGTTCCTCAACACTAGCACTATGCCGTTCAAATTTTCAAGGCGTGCAAATAGTACAATGTGCTTCATAAAACTAATTAGTATATTGAACTAAACACTAAAACACGACAAATCCAATAATTGCTAAGAAATTATGAACTTGCTCTCGAAGCGATTCTAGTTGCATTTCCTACAGGGTATGCACATATGCGTCTTTTGCTTTTGTATATTTTTGTATTCTTAAGCGGCCGCGTTCATAGACCGGATGTCGTCTATTTTCGAAATCCATTCACATTCAACAACTACAACACAAAATATCAAACGATCACAAAAACGGCCAACAAAATTCATTAAAAAAATAAATAAATAGCACAGAACTTTTGCATGATTCAACACAATCTTGAAAGCATTGACAAAGTTTAGATTCCCGTCTGGTTTTTCATTTTAGCCATCAATGAAATTTATGAGCCTTAGAGGATTACTAAAGTTGGTGTCTGGCTAAATATTCACAAAATTGTATGAACTTTTTTCTCTTGTGCTATTCTTAAGCATACAGACTATTTGCTAAAATAAACTCTGCGGATATTTTTAAAATCAAAATCACTGTAAATAGCGTGGGTGCCGAAAACGCAATCGACGGTCGTAAAGTTTCCAATTTTGTTCGCTCAAATTCATTGATGAAATTGTTTTTGTCAACAGGAAGCATTAAATTAAGGTGAAACTCTCAAATTTTTTTTTTTTGAAAAACCAGAAACCAATGAGAGGAAGTAGAGATTGCATTTGCCGTCTTTAAGGACAGACAAATCAGTCAACAGCTTGAACGAGCAGAAAAGGTACAAAGCAAGAATAATTGGAGTACTGAAAACTTGCACGAAGTAAATTGAAGTGAAACAAAGCAATCGAAAGGCCAAACGAAACAGAATAAAGGCAATCAAATCTGGTCTGCAAATCTGCATCAGCAAAAGGTGAAAAACAAATGAAGAATTCTATAAAAAATGGCACGGTAGGAAGTGAAATATGCAAAAATGACAATAATGTAAATAAAGTTGCGTTAGGCCATGCGAGAGCAGCAAGCATTTTTAACAATCCGTTAGTATAAAAGTCCGCCGCAAACAGCTTTTTGCGAAATACTTGCAAAATGCTTGTTTCATTTCTATCTTCATCTTCATCTTCTTTATTGACGTAGACACGCGGTTTTCGTTTTCCTTTGCTTCCCCCGGTGGATACTGCGTCGAATACTCTCAGAACTGGAGTGTTTCCATCATTGCAAATTATGACTGTCAACAGTGGGAAGTGGGAGTCAAATCGAGAATGCGGCGCCTGTTTATTTGATGATTGGAGATATTTCGACTTGCCCTCGTTCATTACCAGACCCATTTGCTTCGCGTCCTTAACCAGCCTGGAGAAAGCAGGACTAACGGCGCGGTTGTTGAGACCAATGCATACTCTTATAGAAGACTGTACCTTCTCCACTCCAAACTGCAGCTTTAATTATTTTCTCCAGCAGTAGTTTGAAGAAATCCCACGTTAGGGAGTCACCTTGTCTGAAATCTCGTTTGGTATCGAACAGCTCGGTGAGGTTCTTCCCGATCTTGACGGAGCTTTTGGTATTGCTCAACGTCAGTGCACACTCTGGGGTTCTATCCATTAGTTGCCGCGCCTTTTCGTAGAATATCGGGTATTACCCCTGTCGGCCAGCTTGTCTCTTTGTACTCACGCATTGCGGCCTCTTAATTTTTTTTCTGCAAATGCGTTTTGCTTCCCTATTCAATCACTCGATATCTATCCCGGACGTGTTATCGTAAAATCATTATTTTTTAAATTCAACTTCTTAAATAACACATTTCATGCACTTATAAAAAAAGCTAAATTTAGACTAATACTCTTCGATTAAAAAGTGCTTGAGCCTAAATGTATTGCGAATCAATTTGAATCTTCAACTAATTGCTTGTTTGGTGAGATGGCATGAGCAGATGGATATTTTGAAGTGCAAAAACAGATAACGTAGATATGAATCTTAAAAAAAACTCAAAAAACCAATGAAACCAAATCCAAATCTTCTTTTCTGCATTTAAATTCACTCATGGCTCGCTTAAGCGCGGAATAGCTAGTCTCCTTTGACAACCCCAAATCAGCCAATTATTTTAACTCTGTCAGACATTGATGGATCACGTCTGCATGGATGCGTGATCTTCGGCGGCTGAGCAGCAATCAATGCATTATCGGATTTTTGATTTATATGCGACTTGACAAAGGATATGTGCTGATACAATATACAAAGCGCGTGCGCAAACAACCAAATTCAACTCAATTCTATGCGTTAGTAATTACCTACAATTAAAATAAACAACAAAACTAACAATTCCTTAATACTTAATTATTCGCAAGAAACTAAGCGGACGGCGAACGGAAAGAATAAATTAAACGCAATGAATCTACGCAGCTTTATTTCAATGAATTCGACAGACTCCATTCACGCGCTCACACAGACCCTTTGTTAGTTACGACGCTGGCACGCCACGCCATCGAAATACTCAGAATTTATGAATGAAAGACGAGTAAATATAACAAAGTATGAATGGGCATTAGCATACCGTACAGAGGCATATGGCATATGTACAGAAAAAGTAAAAAAAAGAGAAAACAAAGTGTACAAATACGAATATAACATCAATGCCAACAGCCGGCTTGACAACAGAGGAGCGGAAGGCTAAATGAAGAACCCGCGTAACGTAATGAAAAAAAGAAAACCGGAACAAGTAATTTTAATAAACCGTTCCGGAAGTAAAGCAGTCACATGCATTAGCTGGCAGTAAGACAGACGGACGACCAGCAGGCAGGCATTCTCAGTGAAAGAAGCAGGCATGCGGCCACGGAAAGCAACCGGCTGAAAGGGGCAGCTGCCACATAAGGGCGCATATACACACACGACCACAATTACATACCGCACACTACTGCCGTACATACATGCATACATATGTACATTGTTAAAATCATTCATTCATTACTCATTCACTCAACGTGACGCCGCTGAATGTGACCTAAATCAAGATTATTTTTTGTAGGTTTCTCCTTGCTGTTTAGCTGTGCTTAGATAGAACACACCACTTCACAGCTGGAGTCGGAAGTAGTTAAAAATACTTCCGTTTTACATTTGACTAATGCAAATATCCACTCGAAGCGGCACTAAGCAGCATGTCTGCAACGCGTCCCATTTGCTTTCACTCGAAGTCGAAGGCCGACCACTTGAATGGCAATGTGCAGTTGCGCATTTGTGTAAGTGTTGGTGTCGTCGTGTGTCTTTTTGTTTACAGAAACAGGAAGGTTTCCGCTGACGTCTTCCTTTGTTCTGGTTCGTAGTCGTGCAGGATTTTATGCCATGACACGAAATCGGCGATTATTTTATTTGTGCATTAACTTGCCAAGATTCCTATATAAATATGTATAAGCAGGCTCTGAGCGGCTGCTGCATATGCAACGAGGGGATTATCTCGTAAAAATCGACACAAACACGTTCGTGTCCGATAAGCATATTTAATTTCGAGTTGTGAATGAGCGTTAAATATGAATTGGAAATTCGTTATTTTCTGCTGGTTTTAGGTATTATCGTGTACATATATTCTAGAACGTGCTGCATTTCGCTAAATATAAGATTTTATCTTTCTTAATGAAAGCAAGACAAAAATGTAAACTTCGGCTGCAAAGAAGCTATAATACCCTTAACAAAAAAAAATTCCATACAAAAACTTGATTCCGATCGTTCAGTTTGAATGGCAATAATATGCTATACGGTCATTTTGCATAATACAGGGTTTGTCCGGAAATTAATAGGACTGATTTTCTTCCGCCGCGACTATACCGACTGGATTTGGTACGAACGCGGTAACGAACGAGCGGTCAGTCGGTTGTGTCCGGACACCTGGAGAATTAGGACAAACATTTTCGCGCGACGTGCTTCTGTGATGCAGCGTTCGTTAGAGCAGAGGTATTCCGGACAAGCCCCTAGTCACGCTAATCATTTACGTATGCATTTTATAGAACTTCCGACGTTTTCTACGGTGTGGTACAAACTTCGTGGCAAATGTTATACCCTTATATATATATGACTAATAGTTCCAAAAGTTAGTTTAGGGGTTGATCCTCCTATTTCAGAGACCGACAAACAATTGCGAGCTCAGCAGTTCCAAAACAGTCAAAAAACTTCAAATTTTAAAAATAAAATCAAATTTGATAGACTTGTTTTAGCAATCATAGTAAATTAGTTGTGGAGTCGTTGATCCACCGCTCTTAGGGGCATCACTAAAATTACATAAACATGAACTTCAAAGCATTAATGTCCGCTCGCAAAAAAGAAATCTCATTCGCTAGTTTCGGCTGAAATTGTGACTTCATCTTTCCCACGAAACTTCAATTTTTGATATCAGAGACTAACTCAGCATAGCAAATAAAAACATTGTAAAAACATCTCGCAATTACTTTAACCAATATTGAAGGTGATTATTAAACTTTTAGGAGTAATTTTGAGAAGACTCATTTTACTAATTTATACTAGGTATCAATACCATTCTAAAGCTGCGCGATTACAGACTAAATTTTGCTGTAAATGTAAGAAATATTTAAGATGAGTAAATACTTATTTCTATCAATATTTTTTAACTTAGTATTACCTATACCTTTTTAATGAAGGTCTTATCTTTTGTCTGCACCTATTCCTATTGTCTATTTGAATGACTTATTTGAAAAAGCAAATGGGGCAGAAGCGTAATTTTTTTCTGCCGCTCACAACGGATTAACTTTCAAAGGGTTTCCGTGCCGGCTCTGGACAGACGTAGCCTCGAATCAGCAAATAATTATCGCCAAGTACTAAGTACTAGTGTGAGCTAACATATGCAAAAGTGTTGAAATCTCCGAACTGAAACATAAAGAGCCTTAAAACATTTTCAATTTAAAGTCAAAGTGAGAGTCCTTTACTTCTTGCTCAATCTCGGCCATTGACGGCTGCCTCATGCATGTGTCAAAGGTTTATTCAGGTGTCAAATGGCTGTTGTCAATATGTCATACCCTACGGTTCAAAAGCCATTGTACCGATAAATTGCCAAAGGGTAGTGAGTTGATTACATGAAAACTTAACCTCTTGAGTACAAATGACAAACGTCTCGACCGGATTGTGAGCCAACGGTCAACGGCTACCAAATTGATATTGCAATACACAACACATGTTTGCAGCGTGTCTGCATGCGACCTCTCATACTGCACGTGTGTAGGTGTGCGTGTTGGTGTTTATTCAATCATACCTTTATGCCGTTTTGGTGTCAGTTTACTTTGAATTTTTGAATTGGTTGTTTTATTGGAGAAAGGTGACACTGTCATGCTACCTGAAAATTTGTGTCAACAACCCTGAAATGAATAGATGTTGTTGTTGCACCACATACAGTTGTGTGCAAGAAAATTGCAGTGCAGGTAAGTTAGAAAAGACATTTGTTATATTAAGAAGATACGGCTTTTTCATGTATTAAATTTAGAAATTCAAAATAATTTATATTAATTAAATTAGTTTTTTAAATTTACTAATTTTTTACTGCCGCAAGGTGTTACAATTTTTTTTCTTTTGGTTTCATTTTGTGAAATAGTTTTGGTAACCATAGGTTAGGTTAGGTTAAGTTAGATGGCTGGTCGAAGATCGTAGCTGGGCTGCTTTGTGTAGTTCTTTGTGAAGCCTCAGAAAAGGGGAACTGCTGTGTTCGAAATTATTTTAAATTAGCACACGGCTAATACGGCTGCTAAGCCAATATAAATTTTCACAAGCGCTTAATTTCCACTCTCGCCAATTCAGTGGGAGGGTCTGAAGGTATGCGCTCCCAAAAGCTTAAGTCTTGACCTCCCAAACGCGGGACAGTTGAAACGCGGAAGTTTTCAGTTTTTTCCACCTCATCTTCTTCCATACAGCTTCGGCAAATGGCGTCTAGTAAGATTCCCAACCATACAGCATGGACCCCAAAAGGGTAATCTGTTAAAAGCCCCACAACTACGGAGACCCTTGCTAGCTCACCAGCTTAGCAATTTCCTGCTATTCCACTAAGGCCATACTAATCTTAATCACAAAGACACTCGATGGTACTGACAGTAAGGTTAGACACTCCTCGACCATCCCTGAACGCACTGTAAATGAGTTCAAGACTGGTATAGCCACTATGTTATTTGAGTGAATGGTCAGCAGCAATGGAGGCTGCACTTCAGAGCAGCAGATCTATTGCCACCCTAATGACTGCAACTTCGGCTTGGAAGACACTGCAATAGTTGGGAAGTCTGAAGCTGGTATTGATGGAGAGCTCCTGATAGTAAACCAATCCAACCAACGGCTTCTTTCCAACTTCCAAACTACCTCGTCGGTATATGGACAGAGAAGTGGCCGTCAGAGTTCGGTTTGGCAACTCTATAATCTAAGTGATCCGGTATGAAGTGTGTAAGGATATCCGAATGTTCAGGTACGTGTTCTTTTAAGAACCTAGATTCCATCCGTCCGTCTGTCCGTCTGTCCGTCTGTCCGTCCGTCCATGCAAGCTGTAACTTGAGTAAAAATTAAGATATCAGGATGAAACTTGGTACACGTAT
>NW_017535385.1:315327-393154 GCF_001853355.1 Bactrocera latifrons
CCCTGATCACTTTAGTATATATAACCCTATATCTGACTCTTTTAGTTTTAGCACTTACAAACAACCGTTATGTGAACAAAACTATAATACTCTCTTTAGCAACTTTGTTGCGAGAGTATTAAAAGATGACAAATCTCATAACGTATGCAGAAACCTATTATTAGGAAGAAATCTGAACGAAAAAACAAAGGCTCAAAATTAAAACTGATTTGGTTTGTTTGCTAACCAATACTGAGCTGCATTGTGACCTAATTCTCTACAATTTTAGCGCACGCGACTGTCCAAACACACTTACATATGTATTGTGGCTATATTTTCAGACATTGTATTTTTTTCGAACTCGGAAGTGGAAGTGGTTTACTGTCCTTTAGCACACTTAACCACGTCGTCGCTTTGAAAGAGTTCTAATGTGAATTACGGATATTAAAAGTGGTTGGCGATTTGACTTTCTTGGGAAAAGAAACTCGTTAATCAGGAAGCGCAATGCGGTTTTAAAATGTACTTCTTTCATTTAATGAAAGGGTAAGTTCCACGCTAACCAGCAGATTTTAACAACACAAAAAGAGTTGTCGAAGAAATATTGCAAAGCTTGCGTTAAAAAGACATGGCATCTGCGGCTTTCTAAGCTTAAGTAGCGATCCACGAAGCCTTGCCATATTAGATGTGATGAGAGATAAATAAATGTGTTCAAAACTATTAGAGATTTAAATGCACTGCATCTTTAGTTGCGCTTCTAGAATTAATCCCCAACAAAGACGGTCTACTTTCGCTCTCGTATTTTTTATGATGATTTATCTATTGGAAGCACTTGGATAAGTAAATCTATCATTGATAGTGGAATATTCGCAACTCTAATGAAAACTAGTTTTATACAAAATACAACAACAAATCTGCAGAGGTGAGTGCTGAGCTCGCAACTTCGGCAATTTGCAACAATTTCATGAAAGGAAATTGCATACACATATGTAATGAGCCCGTCTTCAATAAATTGACGTGAATATCCTGTTCGCTAAAGGAAGAAGGGAGATGCCTGCACATCTGCGCATACTTATGTGCTCACCGAGACATTCGTATATACCGATGTGTCCACATACATAAAACCTGAAAATGCACTCAGCTGATATTGACCACGAAAGCCAACAGGTTATCAGAACTTTGGAACAAAGTGCTCCCGCTCATGCACGTTCCTACATAAAAACATACACAGGTACATAACACAGCGTGGACATATGTGAGCATCCAGCGTTGGCCAACGACAAAGGTGCAGAAGCTCCGACCGGATAGCTGCGCAGTGTGGATAATTGAGGAAGCTATAATTACGTTGCGTTAAATGTGAATCCGGCAGCGACAGCGACAGCGACAGCGCAGTGGCAACGGCTATCCGACGCAGCGAAAGGAACAAACCACTTTGGTTGTGTCTGCGGCTTGTACGTAACAGTTGTGGCATGAGGGAACAAGTTAAAAGCTGATTTGGTAAGCGGGCAGGAAGAGCAATTGCCTTTTTTACTAAAAATAAATTAGCAAACGCATAGCATGACATGGCAAGGCAAGGCAAGGCACGTAGATTGCTTTCTTTGCAGGCGAGCTAAAGAGGATATGCCAAATTGATTTAAATTCATATTTGACATTAGAGGAAACAATTGATTTGCTGCTAATGGAAAGGAAATTGTACACTTACGCAATCGCACTCTCGATCGCGACGAGGACAGATAGGAAATTGACATTTAGAACTACATACGTATATGCATAAATAAATAATGTACATATCTCCATATATGTATAGTGAAATAAAGCAAATCGTTCAAGCTTTGTTGCACACAATTTTTGCGAAAATGCTGTGCAGCAAGCATACATAAAACAATATTTGTAAAAAGAAAGGAAGGTATAAATTCAAAGCAGGAAAAATACGTTGGCAAAATTTTCTATTAAGGAATGTTCAAGGAAGATCCATATGGTGAAGTGGGCGGGTTGTGGTTCGTACCGTAATATAGTAATGTCAGGATAATGTTAAACACCGAATTTGGTTATAATTGGTCGAGTATAACTTCGAATATGGGATTTCATCTAAACGCGGCCGCGTCATTTCATAACTACCTGAGTTATTATTTTTTTTAACACTTTTCAATAAATCTGTTATATGGGGTGGTGGGCGTGGATTTTATCCGATTTCACCCATTTTCAATTATCGAAAATATTTTTCCTGAGCGAATTTGGTCGACTTAACTTAAACGGTTTAGGAGATGTGTATATTAAACTTATTAAGGACGCCCTATATGTAGAGCAGGTTAAACTAGATTGTCACATTTCTGACTAGGTTACGATTTATTATTATATGAATCATTGAAGGCCTCTTCAGTTCAGCTAAATGAGATCTTTTAACAAGGATATCCATTGCTTTTCGAGTCAACCAATTATGACTGAATTTTTGAACGATTTCAGTTGCCTTTATCAATTAAAAATGTCTACCTCAAAATAATGCATTATATAAAATGTAAACCATTAATATATGTATAAAGAAGTAAAGTTTCGTGCTAATTTTTGGGAAAATATTGGATTTTGCAGCGAATTAGAACAATTGAAGATTAGAGAAATTATTTCTTGCCGCTTTTCACGCAGGATAGTTTATAAAGATTTCAACTCTTTGAAGCGGAAAGTAAAGAGTTCTATCAATTTTGAATATTTTTATTTTTGAGACGCAATTTAATTCTTGATTAAACAAATACTTAGTAGACCCTAAGCTGCTAAGGTTGCTTGGGGTCGCAATTGTTATGATTTCCAACTATCGATAGGAACTTATGGCACATATGGTAATTATATACAAGTAAGGAAAAGCTAAGTTCGGGTGCAGTCGAACATTTTATATTCTTGCAACTTGCAGAAAGCAAAAGGCAGGGTGTAAAAAGTCAAACAAAGGATGGGAATTCTAGCAATATTATATATACCATACATATACTACTACTATAACTACACTGACCGATGAGTTTTTTTTGGAAAAACCAAAACCATTATATACCGATTTAATCTATTAACTTTTCTCATGTTACATACTAAAAGAATGTTCCCTGGGTTTCATAAAGTACAATCACTAATCATATGGAGTAAAGTCAGCCGAATGTTCGAAAATCCTAATATTAGTTGTATGGTGACTAGGTCACGTTTTTACCCAATTTTATCTATTTTAGGTGCAAAGATACGTTGTTATGAGTAAACTGTAATTTACACTGAGATAACTCAAATATTTATACGCAGTGTAAAGTCTCCCGGTAGTTCTATATATGTTGTTTATATTATGTATATTGGGGCTCAGGGAAGTATTGACCCGATTCAACGAATTTTTGAAACACAGCACTACTATAGCATACTCAGGAAAGAATTCTCTCTGAATTTCAATGGTGGTTCCCATACCTTAACCGATATTTTCGGTCAAAAGTCAGCTATAGATACTGGGGCGCATATATTCGGTACTTAGATACTCGAACAGTTGTGGTTGGATTTGGGCAATTTTTTGTCATAAGGTGGCAGATTTTAAAGAAATTATTAGTGCAAAATTTTATGCCTTATAATTACTTCTTCATTTGTGTACTAGAATTTTAAATTGTGCTATGTGGAAAGTAGACGTGGTTGTCGTCCGATTTCGCCTATTTTTGCACTGTGACATTAGAATATTACAAGAATGCCACGTATTAAATTTAGCCGAAATTGGTTGATAGGGTTCAGAGGTATGTGATTTCATAAAAAACGGGACAGTGCACACACTCACACCGAACCCCATAAAGCGCTCTCATACCATGTCGAGAGTAATATTTAATTTGTTATTATACTCTGTAGCAACATGGGCAAGAGTATAAAAATACCCACTATACTTAGGTCGGAATGGGCTTAGAAGTTTCCCCTTTGCTATTTTAATTTGCAATCATATTTGCACAAGTCTTGAAGGGTGTGCAAGTAAACATTGATAACGCTTAGTATTTTAATGATATTTATTTGCACACCTTATGCATGTATGTATATCATGAGGCGATTTTCTCAAAACTACTCACGCTTGCACCTGTGTAAACATAGAAACTTTCCGCATATGTTGTGTAATAAAAATGGTGCAACATTCGAAGGTGCATACATATGTATGTATATATGTATGTGTAGATGGGCGAAATTACGCATTAGAATGATTTGCAAATTTCTGCTTTGAACTCACTTCTCCTCACTTTATGTCAAAAAAAATTAAAGGTCTGACATTAACTACCACAAAACATATTGGTGAGTTGTACGAATATGTGCAAACTTAAGGAGATTTAGCATTTTATAGTACAATGAGCGTCAGTGTGGGCCGATATCGCGAACTCCCACATCCACTTACTTCAAGTGGTTCTAACGAAAATATGAAAATAAAAGCTAATTTTCAATCCTCCATGACATTTATCAGCTCGGAGTTCTGTTAAATGACAGAGCGATTCAGTAAATACTGGCAGATTAATCATACTTAAAGGCATTTTTCTTCTAAAATTAAGTCAAACTGATTTTGTATTTTCATGAAAGGCTTACATATTTAATTTTTCTTTAATGTTCATATTATATATATTCCTATCAAAATTTCTGATGTGTGACAAACTATATATTTAGATATAATACATATAAGAGGACAATGAAAACCGATTGTTTGTGAAAATATTAATTGAAAGTGAATATGCTGAGAACAAGGATACTCATTGTTTCGTTTATCACGTCACACAATGGCACCATTTTCACTAAACTGCGTGTGTGAGCTTAATTGGGATTATACTCTAGACTCGTGTTACTATTTATTTAAAAATAGTTTTGGTCTAGAAATGTTTGTTTTTCACATAACAATACTTTTGTATACATGCAAAAGTACTTATGTGATCTAAATTTTTAAAATAAATGTTTTTTAACTCACCTCTTGACTGGGTACACAAATTGGTGTACCGACTTTGACAATACCGTTCTCCACCATCACACCCATTACTATGGGATCGCGACTGTTGAAAATAAATTGAGGCAGGATCTGCAATGAGAATAAAGCAAATTTTAAGAGAGGCTATAAGCAATTTCTGAAAGCAAGAAAAACAAATATTAAGTTAATAAAATATAAATATGTAAGTTAAGAGCTCCTGCTGGGGTCAACAAAATCTGCTAAATAGTAGAATACAAGCCATTTAAGGGAGTAATGAATCAAGGCTATAAGTAAAATACATTCTAACTTGACTTCTAACTTGAATTGACTTTTTGGTAAAGGTTTGACCAGTTCGTAAAAGGTTGAATTAATTTATGAGCAGCTTTGAAGTCAGAATTTAGTCTGACTGACTTTTTTTTCATTAAAAGCGGCTTGAATTGAAGTCATTAGAGTGCAAGTATATACATATGTATGTATTATATACAATGCCTTCATAATAATCCTTCTCACTGAAAGTTTCCATTTTATGCTGCACACATTGATTTATTACTCTACTTTATGTATTTGTCTGATGCTCCAAGGCAATTTGAAGAAATAGCAATTTTGCACTTTGTATTTTTGATTTATGCTCCAGAATCGCATTTCTCAAAACTCAAAAACTGCAATCGTATGTATATATATGTACGTGTCTAAGCATAAATAAGTAAGTATGTATGTATGTATATATGAGTTTACAATTATTAACAAATTAGTATTTATTCATGGGAGTGCACTCACCTTAAGTTTGCATGGAAAGACGGCAATCGAACGGAATTCCTCGCGCTTCTTCTGCTTCAGCTCCTCACGGTAGGCCATAAACTTGTCAAACAGATGATAAATAATGTCAGCTTGGAATATTTTCACACCCAACGAATCGGCCATCTCCTGCGCTTCACGCTCCACTTTCACATCGAAAGCCAAAATTGTTGCAAATCTGAAAAATAAAATTAACAAAAAGCGCAAAATCAATAAGTATGCCGGCAGAAGTAAACAAATAAGCATGTACATATGTACGTATGTATGATGTACATGCAAATATGTGTGTAAAAAATAGTTTGGACAAATGAGTGCGTTATAAGAGTGAGACATGTGGCAGAGCGGAATGTGTCGAGCTGCGCCGAAGTGTTTTTGAAAAATCAAGTGTCGGCCAATTACAGGCATTAGCCCTCAAGGTAGCAGCTAGGGCGGACAAATTTCTACACAAACATATGCTATATGCATACATACATTTGCTTTGAACGTATGCATGTGAGTGTGTGTGTATGTGTGTCATCAACTGTTGACCGTTGACAGACAGCGGCGCAAATCGCTTTCGCACAGGAAGGCACACAATCTTCCACAGATAGACGACAGTCCGTCTCAATTTACAGCAAATGCCGTCTCTGCTAACGATTGGCAGTTGTTGAAAATTGCCGCGCTACGGCCACAGCAATAACAACAACAATAGCGGTAACATCGGCAATAGCAGCAGCATCATTGAGCGGCAGTTGACGACGGCTGATTGCCCGGCAGACGGAAGTGCCAATGGCATGTCATGATCATTAAGACGAACCAGCAGCAGCACAACAACACAGCCACAGAACAGAATAACAACAGCAGCAGTCGGCAGCACAGGCAACAACATGCAACGAGCTGTATAACGGCCGAAACCGACGCAAGTCGCTTGGGCTTTGCTGCTGCAAAGAGGAAATCGCGTCGAAAAGCAATTTAATATAATTAAAAAGACACCCAAGAAAACGAAGTAAAAAACACAAAAACTAAAACAAAGATGTACATTCATGCTTCTTTTTGCTGGTGGACATAACCATAGCCCGAAGTGCGTCATATCATACAGCGAACTGAAATCAAAAATGGGAAGCCACTCGAGTTGAAGACCAATTGAGACCGATCTTTAGATAAAGGAAGCATCAACAGAAAACGTAATGAGGGCCTATAGCCTTAATAATAACAGTATCAAACGCCAATTTTATAATTACATATGCAAACATAGAGAGAGACGTAGATAACGAAAAAAATGTATTTCCCACGCAGTAATGGCGGTACGACTGAAGGCGGCAAAACTAGTCTTCTAGATTTTGGCTCTATTCCTTAGGGAAGACTTTATTATTTTAGAAAAAGTAATTTCAAAATTATGATTATTACTGTTCATTGTTGGTAGGTAAGATTTTAAAAGCATGAATGACGGCAACTGGCTTCGCAGTTAGACTTTTGAGGTACACGCGTCTTTTCAACAAAGTACCTTTGTATAAGATTGTCAGATTAGTTTTTTTTTTTCATTATGGACTAGCGGGAGCATTAAGTAAGAAGCCTAGTAGTATTTCACAATCACCGGCTGGAACTCCATGCAAGTGTTAAATCTATTTATTCCCAAAACATACATACACACATACACATACATGTTTACAATTGTACAAATTTCATGGAAGAGCGTAAATGCAAATCGACGAGTTTTTAATCAAAAAGACGCAAATCGCTTTTGGAAAATTTTCTAGAATTGAAATTCTCGACAAAACAAAATGCTACTCACGTTTCTCGGAGCGCAGTCTATTAGCACACGGGATACATGTATGTACATACATATGTATGTGCTGGTGTATGTAAATGAATAAATGTATAACCAAATAAGAGTGGTGGCCATAAAACCGTAAAGCATTGCCGGTATGACATCCGCCGGAAGATTGACTAATGACAACAACAACAAATCACAAATACTAAAAAGGCAACTGAAATAATCAAATTAAATATTCAAAGCAAATAGCGCGAGTTGAAATATCAAAACAAAATGAGAAACATTTGCATACTATAGAAGAAAAATCGAAAATCTTCCCAACAAAATACTTTGCAGAATTGGTTTGTTATATTCAATACGGATAAATGTTAGCTAACGCGGCACATGTTTTCATTGAAATATTGGAATTATATTTAGTTGCTTGATAAATAAAGCGTCGTTTAGTAAACATTCTGACGATTTCTTCAATTACACTGGTTAACAAATTTTTTTTTTTATTTTGTCACATGAAAACTCATAAAATTTTGAATGTCGTGACATCAAAACATACACAGGGTTTGTCCGGAAAGTAATAGAACTGATTTTCTTCCCCCGCGACTGCACTTCAGAGCGTGTGTGCACCGACTGGATTCGGTAGAGGGCATTCCTAGCTAACGAACGAGCGGCTGGTCAGTTGCCTTCGAGCACCTGAAGAGTTAGGACAAAAATTTTCGCGCGACGTGTTTCTGTGAGTGGTGCAAGCCGAAAATGCTGCGCTCGTTAGAGCAGAGGTACGCGATTAAATTCTGTGTGAAACTTGGTAAATCTGCGACAGAGACGTTTGATACGATCAAGCAGGCTTACCCAGATATTGCTTTAGCAAGAAGTGGTGTGTTTCGGCGGTACTAGGCCTTTTTGGAAGGCCGGGAAGAGGTCGCTGTTGAAAACCGTGCTGGGAAATTTGCGACTTCGTGACTTTTTGGGCATCATAAGCATTGTCATGAATCTGTTCCCTCTGGACAAAGCGTCAAATCCAAGTTTTAGGTGGAAGTCCTCAAGAGACGAAGGGTCAATCGACGATTGGGAAGTTGCTACCTAACCAAGGCTGGCATCCCAACGCTTCCGCAACCGCCCTACAGCCCAGATGTGGCCCCCCGGCCGATGAAAGGCAACAGAGGGGATCCAAGCAGCTTGGAAATCGCGCTGGTAGCGCTACATCGACGCAGATGGTGCGTATTTTGAAAGTTTTTAAGTCATTTCATATGCAACTTCTCGTCTTGCTCGCCACGCACAGTACCCACATTGGCAGGAAAGAAATCCAGTACTTTTCTTTAACTTTTTCGTTGTCAACATCTTTAACTCGCATAAGTTAAGTTTGCGACGGTTTCACGACCTTCGCTGAATGATTTGTATCCTTAAATACTTATGTACATATATGTAGAATATATATATATATATATATAATAAGGTAGACTGCATTGGAAACACAAAACTTGTCCACGATACAAATCGTCCGACAAACTGTTCGCATCATAAAGAAAAGCTGCCAAAGACACTGACTAATGTGGAGGTCAAACTTCACACGAACATAAAAAACTTTTTGCCAATCTGGGAAAGTTTTTATAGAATCAGCTTGCGTGCGCAGTGTAAATGGTCCGGGTTTCAAATTCGATGTTGAGTGTGTGTAAGTCGCATAAAATAGGATACTTTTAAGAATCTAAATGCTTTCGACCTTTTTATGTATACTTAAAGCGCATCTGTACAAATAATTATTAATAAGCTTGTTATACATATGTACATATGCCTGTAAATATGTAAATTAATTTTATCGAATTACATAATTAAATTTTAATCAACTTAAAGCCAACTTCGCTATCTATTTGGTGCCCAATCGGCCAAAAGAAGGCAAGTTTCTGCCATAAAACTGTTTACGAGGTCATAAAAATGTATGAAATTATTACTTTTAAGTTTTGTGTCGCTACGCTTATGGAAGGTAAATATGTTGAAAAAACTTCATATAGAAATATTACACACAAACATAGATACATATGTACATATGTATGTATGTATTACAATAATTTGCACACAACCAACTGACCAAAAATGGGATACACAACTGTCGTAAAATTTACATACATACATATATTAATAATTTTACAATAGCATTAGCAAATTTAATTGTTTTTTCTTTTTTCAAACAATCGCTATAAATTGTATTTACATACACACATACGCGATTGTGAACTTTTAATATATTTCCAAATATCATAACGCACAATGACGTCAATCGAAAAGTTTTATATTTTAATACAGTGATACAGTATGTGCCAAAATTGCTGCATTACCATATTTCAAAATGTTTTTTGAATGTGTATTAATTATAGTGAATTTGTTAATTACCAATTAATTATTTCAAAGTTTCTAATTTTTTGCAATAAAAAAAGTATTTTTTTCTTCAATGTTTCTCCTTTAAGTATTTCTACCTAACCTCAAAAAAAAACTAACTTTTATCAATTTATACTGTCAAATACTTTTCTTTTTCCCACAGGGATCATATAAATTTCAACCAACCTTCTTAACTATCCCTAGCAACCACAAATTAGTTGCATAGTTTGTTCTATTGTCACCAATTTATGGATTAGAGGAAACTTGACCAAGTCATAGTGAACTGTCGTAAAAAAATGTATAAGAATAAAATAAAAATGCCATAAAATCATCGAGGATAATAAATATTTTAATGGGAAGTCGTTAAATTTATTGTAATGTACATAAACAGTAAATTATCAAAATCGTTAGTGCTGTAAGACCAATACACAATTATGTTCTTATTTATGAATATTTCTGTGTTGTTACTTCTAATTTTCAATCGATGCTGGGCATCATTAAGTATTATTACCCACCAAAGCAAAATGCTTAGCAATTCCTTAGCTTTCCTTTTACATAAACTATAGTTATACATATACCGATATATGGAGGTATTGTATGTAGTGTAAGTAATAGTCAGCCATGGAGCGCGCTATATATAATGGAGACGTAATTGGTGTAATGTAAGTTTCGGCTTTCAGAAGTTTCAAAGGTTAATGAAACAATATTTTTTTATGAAAAAATTTCGCTTTTTGAAATATTGTATAATGATTGTAATCCAGGCTCTGCGCCAGAAAAAGCAACCACTCAACACAAAAACTGCAGAAAATAATTTTAGAGAACCAAACGAGAAATTTTCGGCCGGCTGGATATATACGACATACTAGAATAAAGCCCAAAGGCAAACATCTGGTATCGATTCATACTCTTCTAAAACCATTTGGATAGTAAGAAATTGTGTTAGGTAAGCAATGAGATGGGAACTATCACTTTCAAATCCAGAAACTGCATATTTTCCAAAAATTAAATACATTTTGTAAAGCGACTTTGAATCTAAGCCGAGATCAGATTGAAGAATGTTCAAACAATATTGTATGTCAAGGATGATCCATTTCGAAGTTCTCTACTTTTTAGGAAAAAACATAGAAACGTCAACTTTAATGGGGAAAGATTTCAAATGTTGGCCGCGACCAACTCAAATCCGTTGAGTTCAATTTTCGATGGTTCGTTAGAGCATTTCGACTGATAACTGGCGAATGACATACGTGATGTTTTGCCGCAAGGCCTGAATCGAAGCGGAAAAAAGTCTAACGGTATGATATCACTCGGTTTGATGGCCAGTCGACCAGCAGAAAACGTACGCTCCCCGAAGTGTTCTACCAATAAATCCTTTGATATAGCACCGTTTTGTTGAAAACAAATGTCGCCGAGATCACGAGCTTTCAATTTCATATCATAGCGCGATAACGGTTGCTATTGACAGTTATATTCTGATTTTTGAAAAACTATTTACCGATTATGCCACCGGCCCACAAACTACACTAAGCCGTTATTTTTTTCCTTGATAGAATGGCAGCTCTTGAATCTCTTCAAGTTGTTCCTCGTCTCAAATGCGCCAATCTGACTTCTTTACTTACCCATTGAGCCAAAAATGGACCTCATCGACTCGGGAAGGTCGAGCACAAGCTGTATTTTGTACACTTTCAGTTAAAAATAGCAACGTAAAGTACGCCAAGCCGTTCCATTCGTCAGTCCGAGTTTTTACGAACGGTGCCGAATCGCCTCTACATGGGCTTCCTGTACACTCTCAGCTACGGTTGCTATATTTTTTCACTGCGTGCTGGACGTGATATATTCGGTCGAATATTATCCTATAACAAATGCTGAGTTTCCAGATTGCTAATGGTGTAGGCCAATTATGTTGACCACAAGTTGAGCGAAGCGCACGAACACATTATTTACAGAACGTGAATTTTCGTAATAAAGTTTAACGATTTGTAAACATTGTACTGAACACAAATGACGAGCTTGACACGACTCGCGCGTAATCTGTCAAAGAAGGCTACTAAATAAAGTCCATCTACTTGGATCACCCGTTATATAAAAATAAAGTGTTAAATATTCATGAACGGTACGGCACAATATCGCACTTTTTAAGAGTCACCTTTGCGTAGCAACAAGTATAAAGTATATATGAATATACATATGTGGGCGCTAGAAATTTTTCAATATCCCACGCGATACACAAACGGTAATTTGAGAAATGAAAGAGTAACGAACTAGTATATGTATGTGCATAACATATGTAATACATAACATACCCACATAGCTTCCCCAATAGACAACTTCACTTTACATATACTTTTTCCTCTGCTCGGCTCATATTACTCAGAGTAGTAGTTTACAATTAATTTGATTCAATTGCCAAATTAGAGTTCACTCACCAGCCGGCATAAAGAATAGAGAAGTCATGAATGAATTCCATACTGCTGAGTTGAGCGCTTTATTTGATTAGTTAAAGACATATTGGAAATTCTGTTTGCCAAGAGAATAATGTGAGTGAATTCAGGTCGTAACTAATTTTGAAGCAAAATGTATTTCTGGTGAAACTGATACTACTGAAGGTTGGTGGTCTTGTCAATGGACCAATTTCTCCCATATTTATTTTATTACAATAAATTGGTTGATCAAATTTCAAACTCTTAAGATTATTAATATTAAATCGTTTCTATATATATAAAAAAAAAACAAGAAACATCTGAACTTCCTGATTGGGTGTGGATAGTACTTGAGCATTATTCGATAAAAGTTGTATATATAACTTTACATGGTTCACCAAAAGTTAAGTTCCATTATCGTAGTGGGACCGGGGTACATGCGAAAAAATACAATGATCTGAATACTTACTGCGGCTCATGTTCGAGCATAGTCGAGGCTTTCATCACATCACGCTTCACAACCGGGCCAATTCGAATGGCGGAGTACTGAAAATGGAAAATAGAATATACTGGTTCAATATAAATATTTCAGCATAATTTTACATATTTGTAATATAATATAATAATTCAAGAAGGGAAACGGTGCTTTAGTGCGTACTGCATATCCACTAGTCACGCTCTATTTCATACGTTTTTGCTCCTAATACTGCTTCTGCAATACATATTTAATTATTTTTTATCTGCTAAAAGGTATGTTAGGTGTGTATGAGCCCCTTTTATTGAAGTAATTTAGAAGGAAAACAGGTTTTTATTAATTTTAATTTTGATTCGCACTTTTAGCACCCGGTATTCGTTAGATAACCGATGCGCATATATTAGCCGCACTGCTTAAATACATACATACATACATATGTACATACACAGAGAGGCATATTGGCAATTGTTACTTCATTCATGAAAAATGCATACCTACAATTAAGTATTATTTATACGGCAATTCAAAGCAACAACAAAACTGTGCGGCAAAAACTTGATTACGTGCATACACCCATATGTACTTATAACCATGCATACATATGTACATATGTATATCGGAATTCGAAACGAAATGAGGCAACGGTCACAATTGTGAATGAAAGCGCTCGCCATAAAAGCAGAACGCAAAACAAAAAAAAAAAACACGAAAAAAGGCGAGGAAGAAACTACATTCATTCATACTCACGATGCATACAAATGTACATATATGGGTTTGCATGCGAGTATGTGTGTGCGTGTGGGTATGAAATCATAAGAGGCAATTTAAGCTACTTCAAGCGAAATAAGTACTTCATAGATACAGATATGTAAATACGAACGTATGCATGTGTGTTCAGGCATTTAAAAGCATACTGGCATGCACATACATATGTATGTACACAGCTATGTAGAGGCAAGGTTTTTGATTTTATGAATGAATCGCGAGCAGCGAAAACAACGGAAATAAACAAGCGTCTGAGTAAAAGTGAACTAACACACATATGTATGTATTTGTATATATTTACCAATGAAGGAAACTGGCAAGGCCTATTATTGCATTTTTATATAATTATTTATGTATTGCTTATGTCGGTATATACATATTTACAAGTATGTATAGCTCATGTCAGAGCAGTGAGTTTTTCTAGAATGGAATAGCTTTGAATTGTTTTTTGGTATATATGAACATACTTATAATTGCTTATATACATATGTACATATATAACTAAAGTTAACATATATATAGTAGATAAGTATAGAATTTTACACGCGCATATACATACGTACTTCCTCAAAGTTTCCAATGAATGAATGACTAGTGTAGGCAATTACACGCTGAAAACGAAGAAATCAGAACTTCACTAGAAAAAAAAACAATAGCAACTACAATAAAAAACCGGGAAGTGAATGCTTCTAAGCGGAAGTGAAATTGCTGAAGCACAGAGCATATGTGCATACGTGTGTATACTATATTTAGTAAGTTGAACTTTTGCGGAAGCACTTGAGTAAGCATATGTATGTATGTACATATGTATATACACGTATGAGGTCATATACATAAATATGTCAAAATACAATATACATAAATATGAGTGTGAAAGTATTTTAATTGAATACCGTATGTGAATCGCAAACCAATCGGGTTTCATGCCTGAAAAGGCTTCTTTAATTTTTTAATTTTTTCTAATAGCTCTCGAATGAATATCTTGTTCGAATTTATTTAAGGGGTTATATGGGTTTACGAAATTCAAGATTATTCTTAAATTCTATAACAACTCTAGAATATTATGCCAAAGTTTCAAGTAGATCCGAGTAATAGTTTCGGAGATACAGCCTTGAGAACTGCTCGCGGCTAGCTAGGCTAAATGCGTCGTCTTTAAACGGGTTTTTCTTTTTTCCGAGGGGTCGTCGGAAATAAGTTGAGTTTAAAAGTTTTTATTCCAAAATTTTAAAATTTCTTTGTTAATAGTATACGCTTGTAACAATAAAAAATTCTAATAAAACATTTAACATTTTGTATGAGAAAAAAATTGTTGAAAAAACGCTGTTTTTTACCCATTAAATCCACGTAACCCCTTAAAGAAACTTTTAAGTTTGCTCTGAGAAGAATTAGTACATCGTAAGCTAGAAATTAAACTTCGAGTATCGATAAGTAACTGATATGGTCCTACACCTTGGTCGAAAAGAAAATATGCCAATGTCTACTTCGCGGTCATCTGTCAGTTAAGTTTGAGTTAAAACAAAGGTTCTTAACCGAAAGAAGCTATCTTGGTTAAATTAACTAGAACATAACTGCAACAAATCAGATATAGAGAAAACTTCGCTAATTCTCTAATACCGAACATAAAAAAATAATGCGCACTATTCAAAGAGCAGATTTCCTTTTGGGAGTGAGTTATGTACATACATATATGAATTTGAATTCTAAAAGCTTAAGCATGGCACAAAAGCAAATAAGCAATATCCACATGCGCGTTTATACTTACACACACATATAGGGACCAACGAGTATATGAAGAAAATTTGCTGACGCAAAACAATTTCAAATCTAACACCGAAGACAGCAATTGCGTAAAAACCCAATAAAGCAAAATAATTAAGCAAGAAACAAAGAAATATATGCAGCTCAGCAGGTTTGCGGTAATTTAAGAAGCAACTAGAAAAAATGAGCGGAAATGAGTTTCATATGAACATCCGCACAGTGAAAATGGCAAAAGAGTTCAGGAAAAAAGGTTATGCTTTCTAACGTAACTAACTTCTTCGGGGAAACCAGCGCCATAAACCGGAAGCAAATGAGAAACCTTTTATGTATGAGCGCTATGAAGTTAGTAACTGCGGAAAATCTATAATATGGCAGTAAGAATGTTATTGTTCAACTGATGTATAATAAAAGTTGACATTTTTTGCGGTGATACCATCGAATCGGAAATCTTTCCATCAAAAAAATACAAATTAAAGGGCTCATCATGTCTGAATATTCTAAAAATCATTTTGTTAAGAGGTATCATGGATTTCCTCAGGTAAAAAACAGCATTTTTTCAATAATTTTTCTCGTATTAAAAATTATATATTTTATTGTTAAAAAAAAAAACACTGTTAACAAAGAAAATCAGAAATTTTGAAAAAATAATCAAACTTTAAAGGAAAAAAATATAAAATTGGATTTTTGGCTGACATTTTTACAAAAAAAATTTAAATTTCCAGACATTTTTTTTCTAATGAAACGATATTTTTGATTTTACATATAAGATACTTTTAAAATAAAAAAAATTTATTTGAGTAAGAGTTTTCTAATAAAATTTGCGCTAATTACCAGTCAGCATACACTGTCCAATACCGAAGACAGAAAGCTAATTGCGAGCAGGAAGTGAACCACGCTATATAGTACATATGTACATACGAATATATACTCTTGTCATATAAGAATGTTCTTAAGTAGGTAAGCTGCTATCGTCAGGAAAGAACGGAGAAGAAGGCGCGGAAGTTAAGTGAAGTTGTTTCCGTTCCGCTGAGTTGTTATTCTGCCTAGTACTTTTTTAACGAATTCACGAATAATTAAATTTTTTTTTTTTTTGTACTTATTACCTCCGCCTGATTTATAAATGGCAAAACAAAATGCCTCAACCACAATTTTCATTCACATTTTTCGCTTATTTTCGTAACGCAATATTGTTTCGTCTCTCAGGTCTCAGCAACTAACGCGCAAAGTCAGCAAATAGTTACGTGCAAAACACAACAAGAAAAGAAAAAGTAACGTAACAAAAAAGAAATACACACATATAATTTTCATTCATAAATTCCGGCAGTAGCGACGACGCTTCGTCACGGTTCGATGGCATTTTGTGAATGGACGAATGAAAATGGTTGCGTATACATACATATAATATAATATATGCATGTACGTATGTATGTATGCCGGTATACATATATAGTTCGTACTCAAACATGTATGGGAGAAGGCTCACATGTATGCGGGAATGTGTGCCAGAAACAATGAATATTTCGATTAGACGTGGTTGCCACCACCAACTCTTACTTAAGACGCTTTCAGGCTTTGTAGCTTTTTCGTTTTTATTTCAATTTTGCAACTTGAGCAACCAGTCGTTTCGCTCATCAGACCGCGAAAAACGCAACGGGGTAACGATTCACGCAGTTTCATTATTAAATGAATGCACAAGCACACGTCTTTCGAGCACAAATATTTACGTGTGGATACATACATACATACCAATGTCCAAAAGGTGTGCTTATAAATGTTTTGGAGTGGATACAAATTTTTAGAAACATATTTTGTAGGTCTACATGCATAATTAGCGGGGTTACGGCTTTGCATTAATACTTCAAATCTGCCTTGAGTAACAGAGTAACGAAATTATTCAAAATATTTTCAAATTTTAATTAATAATGGAAATTGTCTCATTGAATAAAATATTCTTCGATGTGATTTTCCTACGATTTTCTTCTGTAACATTAATTATTCACCAAAAAAAAACCAAAAAATTAACTTTTTAATCCGACTTTAGAGCAGGTTTCTAAGACAACTTCTGCTAAAGTCAGGTTAAGTTTACAATGGCTGCCTTTCAGATCTTTTGTAGCGCCAGTTGAAGGTGCAGGACGTTAACGCTTTTTGCGAAGTTTAATAGAGATTTGATATCAAATTCAGATACTTCCTCTAGTCTTTTGAACTGTGAAGCTATATTTAGAAGTTAGCCGAGTTCTAGACAAGGCTGAACGTAAGCCTACTTCCCTGCACTTTCAATATGTGTCATCGTTAAGAATGCCCATATGGCTTGGATGTGGTACCAGTGAGTTGAGACTTGTAGTTAGATCAACAACCGTCCTACAGTGTTTTCATTCCCCTCCTAAGGCATTCCATCTCAGCCTGATCCGTTTGTAAGCCCTTTCGGAAATTTCGTTTTTAATGATTTTTTTTTTTTAAGTATTTCTTAAGCTGGTTAAGTAGTCAAACGAATAGCACTCTTGGCAATCGCATCAGCTATCGCCGCTTGGCTATCGGTGTAGACATATGTATATTGTTATTCTTTAGCTATCTCAGCAGCTTTCCTGAAAGCAAAGACATCTACCTAAAATATGCTGCAGTATTCCGGTAGCTTGAAGAGTCGCCTAAAATCCAGATCTGCGCAAGTGCAGCCCTTGGAATGGTTCTTAGTGATGTCGTATTCGCTTCAACGGTTTCCTGTATGAGATATTATTGGTCCACCCAACCAAAGCATCCTAAAGTAAGACTGGCCTGACTACTGCTGTGTAACACCAATGTAAAAAAACACGTTGCTCCAACATTTTGTTAGAGAGCACCGCTGGTCTTTTTTTCTCTCTCTTCTATGTTGAATTTCCACGTCATTTTGCCTTCCAAAATTACGCTCACGTCCTTAGTATGGTCCTCCTGCTAAAACTTTCAGTAGAAATATTTATTATACTATTTTATAACAAATTTCTATATAATTTGTATATAATCCCACTGGCAAAATGTTATGTGTTAAGGTGTAACCTATTTTTAATCATAGTAAACTAAAAATTCTGAATTCAACAGTTTCTTTTTTATCAATTTTGAGATATAGAACTTTCCCATAAACAAAAGAAGAAAAGCTACTATGACTTTATTTTTTGTTTTTGTTAAATAATTGTAACATTATTGTAGAAAAGGTTTTTCCTGTATTCACCCATTCATTCATAAGTTAGTGGCGCATTGCGACGACTGGAAAGTATCAGCTGTTAGCAACCACTTGGCACAWATGCTTGTCTTACGAGCTCTTAAGCAGCTCCATATGCACACACACACACACTGGTTAAGATATGATATTAATGTTGGATAAATGCTTTGTAGTGTGGTAATTATTATGTTGCTGTTGTAGTTGGGTGCCCCAAGCGATGCCGGAAAAGCTAAATTTACTCAAGGCACGAACAATTTATGAATGAGCTCGCAACAAGAGCTAAAAAGAAAGTAGTAGCACCCAACAACAACAATAGAAAAATTACAAATGTATTTAAAAATAGAAAAGCAATGCACTTACATACATACCCATGCAAATTTACACATACGTATGCACTTACGTAAAGTGACATAAAAACAACTATCAACTTTTACAACTGAGGTGTAAACGAGTTTGTTGTCTAATGAATTTTTTAAAGGAAAAGTGCTGTTGTTCGCGTCGCTCGCAATTGATATTTAGTCGTTTGTGGTTGGGTCACTTTTTGATATATTTGTGAGAATATAAATTTTATGTATACATGCGGATGACCAAAACGTGGGTGGTGAATCGCAGTCAGCGGTGAAATTCAAATTTAAAGTAAAAGCTTTCCCCATGAACTTTCTTGAACACATATTAAAATCGGTTGGATAGTGCGGGAGGAGGGAATATTTGTGATTATTTCAGGAGAAATAATTGCGAATCGGCGACTGTAGATGACAGCATGTCGTTTTCCCCCGCCTTTCAACTTAAATGGATTAGTATTTTTGCGATTCAAATCCAAAATTTATGCATTTAACTCATGCAATTTGCAACAAAATGTCCAAAGTATGCGATCATTTGTGTATTTATTATGCATTTAGCAACAAACATGTGTATGGGTACTTGTTGCGTGCCAACATGATGCCACAGCGAGATGAGTGGGCTCACAATGGGGCCACAAGTACTTGCATATGTTCAAAGCACGTTACCATGCCATTTTACGAGTGCTGCGCACCCACCACAACACCCACTCCCGCCATAGCACCGCGTTAACGGCCTTACTACGCTTTGTTGGCAACATTTCGTTGCCGTTTTCATTCACAAAAGCCAAAGCCGAGCGTAAAGCGAAACGACAAATAAACTATGTATTCGGGTAGGTTGGAATAAGTGGTTTTGTCTCGCCATACTAACCATAACAACAACAACAACAGCAACAACAATGTTACCAAATACAGCATGTTGGTTATCACACACAAACGGACAAACCACTGCGTTGAGTGAAAAGTGTGGCCTAACAACAATGTTGTTGGAGTCACTTACTTCTTTTTGCACAACGTTTTCTATTTTAATTAATGTTCAACATGTGAATGAATGTATGTAGTTTTATATTTATGTGTGTGTGTGGTATTATTTTTTACTTTTTCTCCGCTTGAAGACATTTCATTCACCAACTCCTATGCTTACAACATACACGCACTAATGACTACCACATTTAGTGAGTACACGTAAGAAAGTAACTAAGCGTGTATGAGGTATGTAGATAGTAGATAGCAGTTAGTATATATGTACATACAGTTGTGTTCATGAAAATAGTAGTGCAACTGTTGTTTTAAAGTATGTGTGGTGCTCAAAGATCTTCGCTCACATATGGTATACGGAGTTGCCAGGTCAACAAGCGTCATTAATTTGGTAAAATATATACTTCAAATTATAAAAACGAAAAAGTACCGTTATTTTTGCGTCCACTGTCTTTTATAAGATGCATTTCTGTATTTTCTAAAAGAACAAACTTTTCTAGCCGTTAAGACTCGATAAATTAAAAAAATATATTAGATAGTTGCTAAAAGTAAGTGTATTTAAAGGTATTTAATTTTCGGTTGTAAGTTTTTTGAAATACCAGTACTCTTACTTTTTTACAATGGGTAGAAGAAGATATTGTTTCATCGAAAGGCGGGAATTGTTGATACAGCAAGAAGAAGACAGAACCTAAAGGAAGTCGAAGCAATAGTGGGCTACGGCTTAACAATTAGACAACATTTAATGCTTTAAAATAGGAGGAATAAAGCGAAGAATCGTATAAATTCAATAGTAGAAAACAATCAGATTATACGATATGTAAAAAACGAGGTCCAAACATCCTCAAAAATGGGAAAAACAGATTTAATCTTGTCGGTTATTACTCTTACAAATCGTAGAAGACTATTCAAAGGCAACGGCTCAAAACCTTTGATCTTTGGCATCATGGACCTAACAGTGTAAGTAACATCAACCTACTGAACAACGTTAATATTTTACCATTTTCCAGTTGGAAAAGTCTATAAAAGTAACGTTAGACGTAGGTAACGAACCAAACCATAGGAGCAGTGGTTTCCATCAGAAAATATCAAAATAATGTCCTGGCCAACATAGACAGTAGACCTGAATCCAATCAAAGATTTTTGAGGATATATTCTTTTAACGGGAATAAAGAATTTCATTGATATCCCAAACCGTTTTTGTTTTATCTAAAAAAAAAACTTTTGTAGCACTCTTATCTGACTACGAATTTTGATAGTAAATCCTATATCTTTCCATGATAAAATGGCAAACCTTACTGAATAGAAATGTCAAAAGAACGAGGAAAAATATGGCGTCGTTTGCTGTCCTTATTGGAAAATTCGCTATATAATTACTTCTTCTGGTTTCATTTAACTTTTTGTTGAGGAACTCTTGGATCCGCCCTGTACGTAGGAATAGCTAAAAATTAAGTTTTAGAGGTATTCAATTCATAGTATGAATTTTTAACTTTATTTTTGGTTTTTTATAGTTAGAACCCACCAGCATTACTATCTTTATGACCACAGCTGTAGGTCTGAAATTTAAGTGTTGCGGACTGCTGTTTACTATGAAAAAAAAATATATATATATGTACATATATATTATATGGCGACATTAGTAGCCATTTTCATAAACTCTATTAATGTGGTTAGCTGAGCGTTGTTAGCCATATCCCAGTAGATAAGTGATCATTCGGGTAATTGGAGTTGCCGCTGCTTTATAGAGAGTACTCAGTGTAACATTAATACATTTTTCTTTTACTATCATAATATCTCATAATGACAATCTCTCTGTCTTTAATTTCATAGGATTTTCATTTCATTCACAAAAATGTGTACATTTCGGGCTATGCAATAATTTGAGATTATACAATAAGTGTAAGACTTTTCTTTATTTAGTCTATTGTTTTTTACCGTTTGTTTGAGGCGCCAATTTGAAGTGGTGGATAGGCAATGTGCACGTTTTAACGACAACTTCCTATTGCCATTAGGAGCGCTTTCGCAATGAATAAGAAATTGCGCAATTTTTGGCAGCAGTACTGCTACGAGTTACCGTTCATTCAATATACATACATACATACATATATGTAATTACATAACTTATACAAGTACTTTTTGCCGGGGAGAGTCTTAACTTATTGATGGTCATAGTAAAACAGACGTGCAATATAACCTTCAAAGCATGGATATTTATGGTCTCCACAGCTCGAAAAGGCACTTTCATCCTAAATATTTTTCGAATCAAAATGACTTAAAAACGAGATTTGTTGCATAACTGTGGATGTATGTGTACTTGTACCATGTACTTATATAGAATAAATTGAATACCAAATCCAAAAATCTGGCTTCCTTATACAGTAATATCCAAATTGTTTTGAAATCCTGTTCAAAAAGATCCCTGGCACAAGAAATTAAATGATTAGAGCTTCAAAAATTAATTATATTGAACCAAACAAATTTTGAGAGACCAGCAAAACTAAAATGGTGCAAAGTTCAATAGCGCTATTGATTTTATAGTTGATTTAATGGATTACATGGGTTTACGGGTTTCAAAAAATTGATTATTTTTGTTGTCTTATTAAATTCTGCAACACCTCTAGAATATTGTATAATTTTCAAGTTGATCTGAGTAATAGTGATAGTTTTGGTGATACAGCCATGAGAACTTCTGCGCTCGAGGCCAGCTGGGCTAAGTGCTAGGCAAAACGCGCCTTTCTCGAAACTGGATTTGGCCGAGTTTAAAAAATTTTTCAAAAATTTAAAAATTGATTTGTTAATAGTGTATGTCTGTAACAATAAACTGTTCTCGAAACAGTATTTGGCCGAGTTTCAAAAATTTTTCAAAAATTTAAAAATTGATTTGTTAATAGTGTATGTCTGTAACAATAAAAAAAAAAAATTCCAACAAAATATCCCTTTTTTTATATGAGAAAAAATTGTTGAAGAACCCCTTAAAAAATGTAAGCGCTGGCTAGTTAGTTTCTGGAAATGGGGTAACAATAAGAAAGCTAGCAATCGTGTGTGATGCGTAAGAAAAATTTCTTGTAATGTTGGAAAATTATTAACGAAAATAATTGCACTTTTCTAATGCGCCAAGAAAATTCACCGCACGCGAACATAAGTATGTAAGTATGTGTAGAGGTTCATTCATAAAATGCCTCCAAACTTTCTAAAACCGGTGTCACACAAAGATAAGTAAATTTGGTCGTATGCGTAACTTGCTGTCTTACCGGCTCGCGAATACCCAGCTATACAGTCGCCGCAAAAATTAAATAACATAAATTTACTACTATTAGCGCTTTCTAAACGCTAGCGAACAAAAATACAACTACAGGGTTGTTCAGTTCAGTTTAGTTTTCAAGCTGAAGCATTTGTGTAATTCTTGATGCCTTTAGTACCTTTAACTGTCCATAACTCTGGGATGGTAAGAATCCTAAATTCTGGCAGGAAGTTTAGAATCCCTTAATAACAAAAGACCCCATAAATGTTGGAGGTGAAGATATACCAGAGATCATCAAACCTAACGCGTTAGTACTGTATACTTGTGGTAATGAAAATGATCAGTAAGTTGCTGCTGTCGAAAACCTCTTTTATGTATGCAAATATGTCATAGTGCTTTCAATGAAAAAATAGGCAAAATCAATCGGAGAGAAATAGCGAAAAGAGAGTTCCATTCCTCGTGGCCCTTGAGAGCACCTAAGTAAAGACCTGAGGTGTAATTCGAAAAGTTAAAATTTATCAGACTCATAACATAAAAAAACGTATGTGCATACATATATACGTATACATATATTCAAACATATATACAAAGCTTATGTTTATACATATTTATATAAACAAAAATCGCGCACACATATTATCTAAATATTAGCCAATTATCTAATTTGTTTACACATACATATCTTATTTATACAGATGTTTGTATGTAGATGCTAATATGTGGCAATAAAAAAGGCCAGCAAGCACAGGGAGGGCACACCAATTGCATGTACATGTGAAATGCAAAATAACCTAACAACATTTTCGGAAATTTCCAGTGACATGAATGAAACACGAAATAAAATGGAACATGAGTGAAACAAATTTTAATATTTGTTAAAACTGGTTTATATCTGAGTGCAGAACCTGAAAATGTTGAACATATGTAATATTATGTTTGTAATTTGAAGTAGTGAAGCGTAATCAATATTTTTTGATGATACGTTATTTTGCATTTCAGGTGACGATATGTACAAATATACATATGTATGAATGCATTATTATTGGAATGGAAAATAAACACCTCCATAGAGAAAATTGAAAAGGATCGCGGAGAATTCAATAGACAGGTGTTAGACAGATTAAACAATTAGTGCAAAAATACTTGCTGCTGAAATAAACAAATACACTAAATGGATAGTAAACATTTGCACTTCGTTTCACTTAATTAGAATGATTACCTAACCTGAAATGCAAAGCAATTTAAGAGTTGCAGCGAATTTCAGATATACGAACATTTCATGCAGGTTCTATCGCTATACAAATTTGTGACAAAAAAGTACACGAAAATTATAAATGAAATGCAAAATATTAGTTATTCATCAATATTTATTTTTTTTTTCTTTCAAAATAATCCCCACCAGATGTAATATCCGTACACTTATGCCCACAATTTTATCATAAGCACTTTTTGGGATGGTCTTCAGCTCCTTCAACGGATTTTGTTTCAGCTCTTTGATCGGCTGAAAACGGGTTCCACGAACAAGAAAAAATCACACGGGACCAAATCTGGTGAATGCGGTGTACGGTGGTTGATCGATGGTATTCATTGTGTTTGTGGCTTTAAATACTGTCCCAATCGTGACTCGATTGAACAAAACAATAAAAATCACAAAAGAATAAAATCACCTTGATTTTTGAGTGTTTTTTTTTTTTTTTTTTTGGTTTCGGCTCGCTTTTTTCCTTCCATTCCGATAACTGTTGTTTGCATGGAAAACTCATAAACCCGTCTGTCGTTAGCAGTTATGCTCTCCATGATTGTGGGATCGGAATTCGCACAATCAAACATGTTCTTAAAAAAAAAAAAACAATCAGGTTTATCGGTGCGAGTCGATTAAGAACGAGTTTCATACCAAAAATATCAACCAAAACGTATCGGTCGGACTCACGAGGAGTGGCTCTCTTGTTTTTCTTATTATTTTCATCAGTTGAAGAAGACGAAGGTCGTCTAGATCGAGGCATGTCGTCGACGATCTCTCCACCGTCTTTGAAAGCTTTATACCACTCGTAGGCTTTGGTAAAACTGAATCACCGTAAGCTTTTTCCAACATTCGAAACGATCCCGCGCACGAAATTTGGTCAGTAATACAAAATTTGAGACAAATTCTTTGTTCGATATTTTTATTCACTGTAAAAATCTCAACGGACTACTGAGGCTTAAACAGTCGCTGTAAACAAACTGGTTGACAGATCGCCCTCATATATGGCATTTAAATAATAGGCCAAAATACATATTTTTTTGTCACAATTTACATTAGGATGTCCGTTATTTCCCAATTTTTTTTTTGTTTGCAAATGTCTACTAAAATTGCAGTTTTTGCCCTAAAAAAATATGCAACAACTCTGTATAATTAATGTACAATTAACTCCTAAGCAATTAAATACAAAATCTAATATTTTAATTGGCTACTCAAACTTTTATTTATTCATTTCTTATATGTAATATAAACGTTTAATGTCTCTGTAACATTTCTGAATTCAAGGTCGTCTAAATATTCTCACGATTGTGGTTATATTTGTTCTTCATCGGATGAGAGATATTGATCAGTGTAGTCGTACACATCGTCGAGTGATAAAAGGATATGAATGGCTTTAATGATGCAATCTTCACTACTGTTTGGCTGGATTGGTGAAGGGTTTAAAGCACGCTTTTGCATAAGCCATTCCAAGCGCTTACGCAGCTCCAACATCACTTTCGCTGTGCCGGGATCGCATTTGAAGTAGTAAGTGCGAGCCACCGATATGTAGAATACTTTATGCTCGGTATAACCCGTTTCGACGCCATCGCCGAATATGATCAAGGCCATGGGGAAGACCATGGTGGCATCCATAATGAAAACGCTTGAAGACTTTTGCTTTTGAAAGTAAACAAAATAGTGTGAATCAAAGGAAGCCTCATTACTGTTCACAGAGGATGGGTGAAAACTTATGCGACGCTCCTCTGGTGTGGAGAGGTGATGTATAGCATTCACATGATTCTTGGTGCGGCGCACTTTATTTAAATACGCCATGTTTGGATAGAGCCCGGCTGCGATGATTGCGCGCAACAAAGGAATATTGTTGGAGTTCTCATTGGAGGTTTTCGCATTACAAGAGCCGGATTCGGTGAAGCTTGCTGCACGAAGTAAACTGGCGAATTGGCGCTTCATGTCCTCCAGCTGTTGGAGTGTGGCAATATTTAAGTAATTTTTATAACAAAAGTCCCGTTCGGAACCATCTTGCAATGACTCACGATAATTGAGCATCACATTGTCGATTAACAGATGGTCGCTTCTCTTGTTGGCCGAGAGATCACGTTTAACTCGATCAACGTCCTTCTCTTTGCCAAGCGGCGTATAAAATGGCGATTTGAATGAGAGCCCTGCCGCCACTGTGGTAATGGGATCCATACAACGAAATAACGCCGCCATTACAAGCATCTTACCGATTTGTGGATCGACTGGTAAACGTGCCAAATGCATGCCCAGAGGCGTTAACGTACCTTCTGTATCCAAAGCATTGATGCGTTTCAACAAATTTATACCATTCGTAATGGCTTGATTATCAGGCGGCGACATGAGTGTATTCAAAAAATGGTCCACATCTTTTATGTGCAACACTTTCAAATTCAATATGGTGGATTCTAGTTTGCTCCGCTTTATCTCGGGTACCAGATGATCGATCATTGTTTTTTCACGTGCGCGACTAAAGAGATTATAACAAATGCCGGGTTGGACACGCCCAGCCCGACCTCTGCGTTGCTGTGAATTGGCTTTTGTAACCCAAGTCTCTTCCAGCGTCTGCAAGTTAGCCTCGACATTATAATTATTCATCTTCATGCGTCCGCAGTTGATTACGTAGACCACATCGTCAATGGTGACCGAGGTCTCCGCCACTGTGGTGGAGAGTATGATTTTTCGTATTCCAGGTGGGGAGGGCTGAAATATGTTCTTCTGAAACATTGTTGGCATCATTGAGTGCAGAGGATACACTTGTATCTTGCGGGAATAACGCTGGCCTATCGGCAAGGTGGGGTTCAGCAGAATCGAATTAAGTTTAGAGATTTTATCAAAGCCCGGCAAGAAGACCAAAATAGCGCCAGGTGGCTTGGTATCACAAATGTAGAAAATTAAGTGCTCTATAAATTGCAGATTTTCGCAACCCTCAGAGTCAGTGCAACGTAAGGATTGCAGCACTTGGGAATCATATTTGTCCTTTATTTGTCGCAAATATGGCTCTATCATTGCCGTGTATGCAAAGTCGTTAGCATTCTGACGGTTAAACTGTTTACCATGTTGCCGCGGTTTATTTTTGGCACACTCGTGCGGATTATTTCGAAAACGGGTGAACCCAGTCTCTTGTATAATATCTTCCAAATAATTCACCTTAACCGGAAACATCGTGCCTTCGATGTATATCGTACAACAGTTATTGAAATAGGCACTGAATTCCTGCTCTGAAACTGTGGCACTCATTAGTATAACCTTGAGATTAGGCCGGTGTGGCAATACGATTTTGAACAAAGCCAATAGTAAATCTGTCTCTACACCACGCTCATGTATTTCATCTATGATAACAACATTAACGGCGTTCATCAGTGGATCAGTTTGCAGTTTTTGCAGTAGCACGCCAGTGGTGCAGTACAAAATGGAGCCATTGTCACGTGGTAATTCACTCTCCAAACGTATTTGATAACCAACCGATACACCCAATTTTTCGAGGCGCTCGTAGGCTACACGCTCGGAAACCGTTACCGCGGAAATACGACGCGGTTGCGTACACACCACATGACATTGCGAACCACGATTGTTAAAGATGTAATCATCCAAAATGAGTTGTGGTACCTGCGTGGTCTTACCACACCCGGTGCTACCAACAATTAGTAGCACTTGATTTTCTTTGATCGCTGCCAATATGCGTTCACTTTGCTTCATAGTCGGTAATTTTAGACGTTGCTCATATCGCTGTTGGAACTCTGGATCACGTTCCTTTGCCAACACCTCGGATTTGTAGCGTTGATTTTGGAATTCATTGTCCTGTAGCTCCACACTGGCCGACTTGGTACTGATAATGAAATCTTCGAAATCGGCGCAAAGCAAATGCCGAAATTGTGTTTCAAAATCTTTCAACACCTTCTCATCTTCACAGCTCTGCTCGAAACGACGTAAGCTCTCTTCAACCTTGGCCAACACGGTTTGGGGAACACTCACGCATGGACCCAATTTAATCGTGGGCGTATCTGTCTTTGATTGTTTCCTTTTCGATAGGTTGCGATAGAACATTCCAATATCGCGACCGCGCATTCCAGACGGATGACGAGGTCGAGCTCTGACATTGCGGTCCATTTTTGGATGCTCAAATCTGCAAAGAGCGTATTTTTACGTATACACACAAATAAATTTATAAACCAAACAAAAAAAAATGGCGAAACAAAAAAAAAATACCAAAATTTACAAAGCGAAAATTTTCCTAACAAAAAATTTGTTTAACAAAAATTGTCAGCGAATTCAATAAATGATGTAAATTGAAATTACAAAAGTAGTATTGAATTTGAGTTGCCAATAGACAATGTTTTTGTCCCAAGACCCAAAACTAAAACCATTGGATACAAACCATATACAAAGTATATTCAACCGATGGCTGCAACCCGAAAAGGTTTCATGAATACCATTCAAACAACCTCACAACAACTGAAAACCAAATTATTTTTCCCTTGAAAATATCTCGGCTCCTCTCTCTAACTCTATAGGCTTCCAAACAAAGCTTCTGAGAAAAACGAGAACCAAATGCGTTAAAATCGAAGCTAAAATTAATCGACTTTATAGAAATGTCACCCATTGAGACAATTGCATTAAACACGATAGTGCAAGCAAAAACTGATCAGCGGACACATGTGCAGTGACACAGACTTATGGTACACACATACATCCACAGATGCGTATGAGTGTAAATTGTTACAAGGTTGCCCCCCACAAACAGCAAACAACTTTCAGATTAGAAAACACCTCACCAATTGGGCACATATTTTTTTGATGATGCACAAAAAATAATTGTTTGCGCTCGAATGTACTCGTATTTTGGTTTTTATTTATTTGAGAAGCAAATTGAACGCCTGCCAGACGGTAATGAGACACTAGACCACTTCACTCTTCGCTTTCCACATTCATTCATTCATTAACTAAAATTGATTCATTAAAATCTGGGAAAGGCTTCTGCGTATGCTTTGCAGTGGCCTTTAGCTGCACACATCCAAGCATGTGCACATTCATATGTATGTGTGTGCATATGTGTATGTACAATACATTGAGAACAGCGCCAAGAAAGAAATCATTCATTATGCGAGTATTTTAGGAAGTCAATGACACTTTTCACGCTAATTTCATTTACATTTGTTTAGTTTAGCATTCATTGGCTCGCTGATGCTGTATTCCGTCAAACGTTTTCATAGGAGCTTTTTAGTGCTGCTTATTCATCGCCATCGGCGAATATTTTGATGTCGCTCGTTGTTGGCAACGACTTATCGGCCACCTAATTGGCAATGGAAACCTCAAAATGCGCGATCGAATTATTTACATAAATGCTACGGTATACATTGTATTTATGTATGACACAATATGTTATGATCAAAATTGACCAGTACTTGCCCAGTTGGACTGCGATAATCGATAAATATTTTTTTTTAGATTGACACAACCTTTTCTATATCCGTGTGATGTTTGATCTCCATATGCCAATTAGTGTTTGACAGCTCTTTGTTTACAACGCGAACAGGTCAATACTTTGGGTGTGAAGCGTATCAATGCTAGACTCGTACCAAAAGACTTGAATCTTAAGAAAAAAAAAAAAGACATCGAGGAGAGGTCACAAAAGATAAACACTTACTTACACAAAAGATAACACATACTTCTACACAATCAAAAAACACACTTCTACAAATCAAAAAACAAAAAGAACCTATACTTGACGAGATAGCTGAGCTACATTTATCCAACACATCATTAATGATGACGAAACGTGTGTTAACGAATATGACCAAGAAAATGTCTAAAAATGTAATGTAATTGCATTCCAAAAACCCAAAATTAGCTGATAGCACTGAAGGCTGAGGAGGATAGCCTCCAGCCAAGGATTATAACATGCCTGCATTGGTGCAAGAGTTTGTTTCGAAGGGGATACAGAAAATTTATATTATTATTGAATTATTATTTCTTATACCGAATATACGATATTTGTTAACGATCTTGCCATCAGATTCAAGTACCAAGGAGTAAACTTACTACCATTCAGAAGCTACTCACTCCTGACTTCCAGTAATAAAACTATATACGCTGCGTTGAAAACTTTAAGGCCCAATTCATTGAAGATATAAGTCTACTAATTAGTTTCATTTTCAATCAACAAATTATACCTTACTAACAATTTAATCCGAAACTTATCTGCTTTTAGGTATATTTGTATAGTTAATTATGTGGCATATACTAGATTAAATGCAACTTCATTCATAATAAATTTAAATATGTATGTACATTTGTAATATCGCCCACACCACTTTATAAACCGTGTGAAGAGACTATAAGCAATGTGTTGGTCAGCCCACTCAATAACATCAACAACAAATACAATAATGCATTACTATGAATGAGTTATCCACACTAGTGAAGCTGCGCATCTAATTAGCATGAGACTATGGCTGAAATACTCATGCAGGTATGTATCTTCTATTTACGATTGTTGAATATTTGTGTAATAACTTATAAAATTACCAGCTGATACATATAAAACTACACGTGAATTATGAATATGTAGATTGAATAAATTATGCTCTTTAGTTGTAGGGCGTGAGTACTATGCCAGCAACTCGCCCTGAGAGAAAATAATTCCTCGATCGGGGGAAGTGTTTCGAAAAATCAATTTTCTAGACAAAATTCGTGTACTTTGTAGATTAATGATTAATTTTGTTCACTGAAATAGTCCTAATAAAAATCCATTAGTCATTGAATTAAAATTTTCCACCATGTATCGCCATTTTTGTAATTTTAGTAAATGGTCGTGCTTTGACCATTACACCCCTTGAGTGCAACACAAAACTCCTACGTGTTGGGAAATGTATACTATAATTTTCGGTTTTAGCAACCCAGAATTGGCAAGAAACAGCTAACATGTTGCATTAGCTGTGCTTTGAAAGTGTAATTTCCGTAAATTTTACACACCTTCGTCGCTAAAAATTTCTTATAGGGTATCGCTAATGAGTTTTTTTTCAACCTGTTCTTTATAGTTTAGGTAGGATTGCGTTGGCGTACGCTGAGAAAATAGCAAGACGACAATATTATTTTTCATTATTTTCGGTTATACAAGTTTCCATTTATTGCGCTTTTCGACGAGTTCACATACATTTTTAGCTTTTTTAGTAAACTTATGCAAATGTGGTTGGATTCGCCGAATAGTAGTTTAGTGGGAATTTTTTTAAAACACCTCTATCAGTGACAAGTGTATAGTATGTGTTGTGGGAAATATGTGGAATTTATATATTTTAGCATTTTTAAACAATTTGTATTATATTGATTTGGTAAATTAGCTTTCAAATGGAACATATATTAATTATATCGTCAAAATATATATGTATGTTGATAAGTTTATCGATAATATGGGGGAATTAAGATCGAACAGGTAGACTAAAGCGATCAAATAGATATACGTTTCAACACTTTACGGAGGTATCCACAAACCACGTGGTATTGGCTTTGAGCTCTTGACTATTTAGTGGCTTACACACTTTTAGTACGCAAATTAAATGTTTGTTTTATCATTGCATCGATATTCTAAAAAATTTGAGTAAGGTAAACTAGAAAGTTAAATTAGCCACTTTTTTTGTTAAATTATAACGCATATGGTGTACATATCTGTTAGTGGAATATCCTACAAGCTAAGCAAATTAAATATTCAGAATTGCATTGATCGCGTTGCCACCAACGCGACGACCCACTTTTGTAATTTTAGACTTTTCTGCGTTGCTTTGATATTAATTTTACTAAATTCCGGTCACATTTCCGTCCAAAATATGGACATAAGTGCGTTCGTATGGATATATGTATTTACATATATGTATGTATATATACATGAGCGCAAGTGCTACATTAATTGATTGGCACACATGCCGCCGTTAGCCACATAAGCAGAATATGCAGTGTGTTAATCTTTTTTTTTTGCTTTGCATTTCATGAGAATTTTAAAAACCTACGAGTAAGCAAATATTTATTTTTTATTTTAAACTTGGTTAATTATCAGCCTTCTCTTCTCCTTTTTTAAATTCTAGCAAGACCTTTTTATTTTGAATTTTCTATAGTCACTAAATGAACATGTTTATTGTTTGTTAAATATTCTTTAATCAGTCAGAAATCATGGCATTCGAATGAATCAGTAAGGATTGTTGAGAATTAATAAGTTAATTCCTCTACTTTTATACTCTTGCAACCAGTTGCTACAGAGTATTATAGTGTTGTTCACCTAACGGTTGTACGTATTACCTAAAACTAATCGAGATCGATATAGGGTTATATGTATATATAAATGATAAGGAGACGTCCGCACGGGCTATAACTTGTGTAAAAATTGAGATATTTTAATGAAATTTGGTTGCAGGTTTCTTAGTCCAAAAAAGTTGGAGTTCGTAGACGGACTTAATCGGAACACTGTCACTTACTGTTACTTGTTTATTTATTTTTTATTCAAAAAATGTTAATTAAGACCTTAAACGACCAGTCCCAACGCATAGCATGTGACAAACATGTAACGGAAAACGTATTTTCATAACATGCATATCATGCATCAGCGATAGGATGTACAAACTCACATCCCAATACGACGACAACCGATTTGGAGAACGTTTTATGGTAGGTATGCTGTTACAACAATAACAGCAACAATGGTTTTCGATTCTTATCCTTCATGATAACACTTACTTTTCTAAAATGTTTCGGCTTTTATTTAAAGCTCGTTATTTGAGCTCTCCCTTTTCTTACCACTATTATAAATAAAATTTTACCAATTGAAAAATTGTACTACAATTCGGAATTAAATATTATTTTAATTACATTGCTGTAGAAAAGGAAATTGTCAATTGGAATAGTGTCTTGCAATCAACTGCTGAGTTATAAGCACTTTTCGGAAATAAATGCGGGACAATTCCAATTACACATTAAGTTTTTTGAAATAACATTTTCACTTAAGAATTGGCAATATGGCCATCTCTTAAAACAAATATTAACTTGTATATCATCCTGATTATGGCTCATTTTCTATATCTTCTTTCTTGTGTTACACTATTATAAATATTTTTAATGAATAACCAAGTATTGGGGTTTTTTAAAAAGTTCATTCTTTGTCTTCAGTACAAAATGAAGATGCAATTCATTGTTAAAACAAAATAATCATCAGAATGCGGAAACTTTGGTATAATGAGCTGGACACATAAATAGCACAACCTAAAAAAATGTGGACAATTTACTACATATTGCAATTTGATTGTTAATATTTTCTGCTGTAATATTTATTTTTAATGGCTGCTTCGCACCTGCGACCCATACTTTCTACGAGATTCTGACACTTATCCTTAGGTATACCGTACCAAGTTTTTTTAATAGCAGACCATCATCTATATTTTTATAATTAACCTTTGCAATTTCAGTCTTGACCTCATTCCATAGGTTTTCAATTGGGCTTTGCGCTGGCCAATCCAAATATTTTGTTGTCTTGCATAAATTTCCATTTAATTGGCATAGACTCAAAAGCATATGGTTCCAGTGGATTTTTAAAATGTTTAAGTACCGATACTTGTCCACTTTTCCATTGATTCTAACGAGCGGATTATATTTTTGGCATTTAGGACGACGTACAAATATTCTGTCATCTGGTCCTATCCGGTTAACCTTTGTTTCGTCACTCTACAATACATTTTTCCAAAAATTTAAGCTTTTCTCTTGATGAGCATTGGTCGTTTTGAAATATATATTTTTTTTTTTTAAAGGAGTGGTTTCTTCCTCGATATGCGTCCGAGATACCAGCTGCTACCTTCCGGGATGATTTAAATGGATCTTTTTTGAAGAATCTCACTATAGCAGCAAAACATAAAGGAATATTAGGGCAGCACCAAATTGAATGCAAAATTTTGACATTTTGAACAACTTTAACTTAAACAATTTTAGGATTCATATGAAATGAAACTTTGCCATTTATGTGTCCATAGCTGTATTTTTTAGATCATATTTACTACTTTCAGTACTGATCAACTCTATTCTCATATGAGATAAATCTTATTGATATGAATGACAATTTCGAAACCTAATGGATAAACAGGTGTAGTTCTTTCGCAACCTAGTGAGAGTGCTCTAAACTCCTTAAAACCGAAATTACCCCAACCTATTTATCCGAATAAAAAAGCAAAACCAAATAAACAAAACTGCAAGAAAAAGCATTATACCAGATACCACCAACAAAGTAAATTGGCAATTGCTTGCTGGAAGCCCAATCAATATGTCAGGTTACTTCGAAGTTTATGTCCACAGGCTTAAAGCAAATACCGCACCTGTGCAAAAAATAAAGATTATCACGTAAATTACGAATACATTATAAACTCACACTAAATTTAATTTAAATGCTTAATGGCAGACAATTATTTTCTTTCAATTTCGGCAGCACATTTCTCTGAAATCTCTTAGTAAGAAGTCGGACTCTTATACACTGTTATAAACAGCTGATTATTGTGTACGTATCCAGCAGTGATGCCACTTTTTTAATATACGACTCAATTATTAATAGATATTGAACGTACCCTTTACAAATAACGATATCTTTACTTATACCATTATGTCTCAAAATTAAATTCATTTTTACATCCAACACCTGCTTTAACAAAATTTAATTTATAATTGTATTATGTATGCATAATGTTAGTTATTTTATAAAAATATAAGAGTCAATGTCTGATTGACAGATATCTGTCGGTTATGTTCTGGTTAAAATAGGGTTTTTTACATTTAATGGGTCGTAGTAAATTTAACCATAACTTAACTCACAGCTGGCTACTAAACAGACATTGAGCATGGCCCTAACTCAAAATATCTGCTTTTTTACAATATTTAATACTGTTATATATGAAAATTTTGAAAAATATCAGTCATATACAAAATTTAGTATGTTAAACTTACCGGAATTTTAGACGTTCTTAAGAACTCTAGCAAAGCTTCTAGCGAGCCCAGAGTTGAAGCTTGCACATACACACCAGTTTGCGCAAGTTTTATATGACTTAAAGCGCTCTTTAGATCTTTCGCAACTTCTTCCCTGCAAACGTTTAAGGTTTCTTATTAATCTTCATCGAAAATAAAAGTTATTTCAAACAATTACTTGCAAATTTCCACTTCATCCGGTTTGTGTGCTATGAGCAGATTAATTCCAGCAATAGCCTTTTCTAAATCCTTTGCTGCAATTTTAACACCTTGTGCAGCCCTTACTTCTTTGTGTTCAATATAGGCATTCTTTACACGCAACTCTTTCATTGGTTGAGGCATGAGAAGCGAACGTATTTGAGTAACGATTGGACCATCTGTACCTGCCAATATCATCGTTTGACCTTCCCGAAGTTTGCCATTTATTAAAATCGCGTCGATGGTGGTGCCAAGGCCCGGAATTGCCTTAACTTCCAATACTGTTGCCTGCAGCTCTTCTGAGTACATTAAACGTTTTGGCAACATCTTTTGGCAAAACTCCACAATTAGAAACAGTAAATTGCCCATACCCTCGCCAGTTATTGCGCTGGTTGGTACCAATGAAACATATGTTTTGGGATCAGGATTTTCATAGAAGAGTGCAGCGTTTAAACCTTGCTCAGCAAACTGGAGAATTACGTCCTTCGAACGTTGCTTGAACTCAAGCTGTGTATTAGCTTGTTGTTCCTTTAGAACATCACGAACGTCTCGACGAGCCATTACCTTCCAATCATATAATCGATCAATTTTATTTAGTGCGACAATGAACGGACACTTTTTTTTTTTAAGTAAATTAATTGATTCGATGGTTTGAGGCTCCAGGCCGTGCATAATGTCTACCACCAAAATAGCAATATCACAGAGTGATGATCCCCGATTTCTTAGATTACTGAACGATTCGTGACCAGGAGTGTCGATGATCAATAAGCCAGGCAACTTAAATTCGAAACTTGATGAATTATAAACAGGTTTAGTTTGTTCTTTTATTGCATCGATTGGAACATTTGTTGCGCCGATCTGTTGCGTAATGCCCCCAGCTTCGGAATCTTGCACATGAGTACGACGTAACTTGTCTAAAATTTTTGTTTTTCCTGTATCGACATGACCGAGTACACACACTACAGCGGCGCGCAAATCATCTACAGTACGCTTTTTCTCTGCATCATCCTGACGCTTTATAATACGAGCTTCAGCACGCAACCGACGAGCCTCCGCGTCATTAGTATTAATGGCTTCTTCCTTTTCAGATTCAGAACCTGAACTTTCAGATTCACTTTCAGACTCTTCATCATCTTCCGATTCATCATCGGATGATTCTACAGCATTACCAGCTGTGCCCGAAACTGCAGCCTCTCCACCACTGTTGGACTTTTCGTCATTATTTGTGGTAGTAGTAGTAGCCTGAGATGTATCGTCATCGCCATTGGCATCTTCTTCCGAGTCGCTGGCATCCCAAGACTCTTTAATAACTTCCTTCTTTTCAGATGACTCTTGTTGAGCATTTGCAGCTGCGGCGGCTTCCTCAGCAGCTTTGGTTTCAGATTCAGCTTGTTCGTCTTTGGCAGGCCCTTTCTTCTTTGGACGAATACGTGTACCTATAAAAAAAAGTATCATGTGTTGCAAGATCAACAAAAAAAAAACAATACGATTTACCTAATCTTGTTGGCCTTTTCTCAGTTGGATCGGGTATTTCGAGCCCTTGGGCTTTCAAAGCTTCTAACATAGCTTGCGCTCTTGCTCGTTCTTCCTTCTGTTTTTTGGTAAGAAGTTTGCCTTCTGCCTTAAGTCGGGCTTTTCTTTCTGCTTCTTTTTGCTTCTTCTTTTCTTTGCGCTCAGCTTCCAGCCTTATGGCTTCCAAACGGAGCCGCTCACGTTCTTCTTCTTTCTTTATCCGTTCTTCTTCCAACTGCTGCTGTCGCTCTTCTTCCTCTTTAATTTGTTTCAAGCGTTCCTGCATAGCAGCCACCATAGCCGCGGACATCCCTTTCTTTTTACTATCCTTCTTCGGTTCTTCTTCTTCCGTCTTTTTATCCTTTTTACCTTTCTTCTTGTTCTTTTTATCCTTTCCCGACTCTTCTTCTGCAATCGCACCGGAGTCTTCATTTCCCCCACCACTAGCTCCTGATTGAGGTTGTACCTCTTTATCTTCAGTCTTTTCTGCCAAATTTACAGCCTCAGTTATTTCCTCTACATTTTCCACTACCTCTGACTTCGTTTGTGGTGGCCCTCGTTGTTTAGCCAAAGCTGCCTCTCGTTTTTGACGCTCCTTCTTTTCTCTTTTCTTTTGTGCAGCGGTTTTAACTGTACCTCCTTCCTCATCATCATTACCACCACCAACAGCTTCATCTGCGTCAGGTGCTGAAATTTCAACAGCGCTTTTCTGTGGCTTGCCTTTATTTTTCTTCTTTTTAGTAAATTCCTCGTCGTCCAAATCATCTGGAGCAACAACATTTGTGGTAGTTGTTGATGTCTCCCCCGCATATTCAGCTTGAAGTTCTGCTAAGATTTGATCTAAATCTTCTTCATCATCTTTTCCCCTTTTGGATTTTTTACCTTTTTTACCGGCATTTTTGTGTTCTTTTTTTGACTGCTTAACTGGCTCATCCTCCTCCTCTAACATGTCAATATCCTGTGGATTAGCTTCATAATCCTCATCATCGTCGTCTGCTGCCAGTAGTTCGAAAGCAGATTTCTTTTTATTACCTTTTTTGGATTTCACTGGTGCTTCTTCTTCCTTATTGCCATCGGCTACTTCATCATCTGAATCAATCTGATTTGATTTGCCTTTGTTTTTGGACTTTCCTTTCATTTCTAACTTCTTAACACCAGTTGTGATGCTATCCAACTCATCTTCTGCCTCTTCTGAATCTTTTCGATTTTTCTTATTCTTTTTTGTCGATTTTTGTTGATTCTTCTTGTTTTTTAGGCTTACATTGTTCTGCTCGGCATCGGAATTGATGTTAGCTTCTTGAAGTTCAGTTTGGTCCCTAGACGTTTTCGCGAAATACAAATAATTTGTTAACCAAAGCTCATATGTATATATACATATGTTTAAATACAAAAAACTCATATATGTACTCGTATATTCACATAACGTATGTATAAATTTTAACGACCCAAGCAGATTTGACAACGCAGCAAATTTCCCCGCACACTTCTTTAAGACATTGCAAACTTGTTTTTAGCCGTTATTAAGGAGCCGTATCAAAACATCCTGGTGCACTTACATTTCATCGCCGGACGAAACACCTCCAACAGCGCTGGTTGCTATCTCTTTCTTGCCCTTTTTAGTCTTAACCATTTTTCCTCGCGCAATTTCAACACGTTCAGCCGCCGCCGCTCCACGTAAATGCAAACGAAATAACTCCGCGATTCAGTCAACTTTACTGCTGTTGCGATCTCCTGCTATACCCTGTTAACTATTTAAAACGTTAAGCGTTTCTTTCAATCGATTTTCTAAAACAAATTTACAACACTTTTTCTTCAAGTTAATTTATAAATATTGTTTCAAATATTTTGCAAATAACAAAGCCAGAAGCAATGCAAAGCACGTAACTCAGTTAAAGAAAAGTGTGGTGCCTAAAATGTCAATTGGATGGTGTGTCGTATTTTGACATTTATTGCAGCAACAAAATATACACTAGAAGAAAATATTTTCGAATGGTTTGAACACAGGCTGATTATGGGAATTGTTTATTTTTTTTCATATCAAATACTTACATGTATCTATATACATGTACACAAAATAATAAACAAATATTAAAATATTAAGCTTTAATCAGTTTGAAATGAAAAACAATTCGTGCATTTAAAATAAAGACATTATTTCGATATATTCAAAATCCACTTAGTTAAATAAAGGTCATGAGGGGTATTAGTTTTGCACCCTATGTTTGAATTCAGCTTGTTCCTCATTTTCATTTTCCGGCTTCTTTTTTGATAAACGCCGATTTGAAAATTGTTGAGATCTGTTAAACTTTAATGGTCACGCTAACTCACAATTTGTAAAAACGTGAGTTGTTTTTTGTATCATGCACCAGCCTGGAAATATTACCGAAGAATTTCCGAGTACATCTGAAACTGCAATTGGTGGAGAGGTAAGCGCACAAATTTAACGAAAAAAAAAATGTTTCAAGTGTTCATTCATGCAGGTGAAGAAACCGGAGACCCAAACGGATAAAACCTTTTCACGTTGTCATTCAATAGTGCTCACAGAGGACGACTATAAACAAACAATTTCTGACTCTTATCAAAAACGTTTACAAAACCTCCGCAAAGAATTAAATTATATAAGTGAGACAGACTGGATGTATGAATCAGCAAATAGGAAGGCGCTATAATCACTTAAATGAAACTAAAGATTTTTTTTCAAGTTTTAGACATACATAATTTAAATATTCAAAATAAAAATGTTGTCCTTTTTTAAAAATTTGTGGGATTCTATGGATGCTGAGAAGCAAAAACGTTTACTTGCGGAAAAACTAGAAGAGGAGCAGAGACATTTGGACACAGAAATTGAGAAAGAAGAAAATGAAAAAATCAAAAAGGGTGAGAGTTTTAACATGCAAAATGTGTTAAGATCTATTAACGCACCGCAAAATGGTATTTTGTCTAGTAATGATGAGGATAAATGTTTTCAACGGCTTGGTAAGTCTTTGTAGTACCAAATATTGCTTTATTTAATTACGATTTATTTGTTCAATTTTTATAGGAGTTATAACAACGTTAAAAAGCAACCATGGTACAATTGATCATTCAATATTTTTTGATATCGAAGCGGCTGGAGGACTAGCAAGCGAACTTAAGGTCGGCTGTCACGTAAAATATTTGGCATATCAACAAGTTCATAGTGATCATATAAAAGTGGTACAAATCAATGAAGTTTCTGGACTGTTTTGGGACGAATCAATGCCAAGCACAGAGAAGGTTTGTGTGCATATTTTATATAAATAAAAGTAAAAGATGTATATTTTCTTTTTTCCTTTTAAGATTGAGCAGCAAATAGCTGAATTACGCAATGAAAAGCCGACGTTCTTCAATACACATCAAAGAAATATTCTTGGGCTTATAATGGAGCGTAAACCAAGTGCTATTGTCGTGGACACCGAACACAAACTGATGAACATTAATTTAGATACAATAGAAATAGATTTTATACCACAAGCAGGTGATCGTGTATTCATCTGTTGCAACGTACAAAGTGATGAGCATTTCGTGAATCGACAAGGTGAAATACTGCAAGAGGTAAGTGTACATCCCGCTCGTTTACAAAAACAAGAAAAATGCGAAGTGCGACGTTTAAATACCGACTGGGGAGTACTAAATAATGATTGCTATTTCACCTTGGACGTAGTGCCTAATGCTTGTAAGCTAGACGTCGGGGATATAGTTTTGGCAGATCTGATCGAATGTGAACGTGTAAGTACACATATGTACGTAAAAAAGTGGGATATACATTTTTAATTAGAAATTTTAATTTTAAATATATACAGGATCCATACATCTGGCGTTGTGTTAAATTATCCCTATTGGAACGTAAATCCCCACAAGTGACTACCTCCTCCAAAGCAGAATCATCAACTAACGGGGAAAGCCCTTCAGCGTTGAATTCACGGAAAGAAAGCAATCATGCAATCACTGTTTCTGAAGATGCCCGTTGCATTTTTTCTGCAACCTTTCAGACCAAACGGATCGAGATGGTCATTAAGAACAATATAGAACGAAATATGCATGTACTTTCCATCGATTTTTTGGGACGCCGACGAGATTCACAAGTGAAACTTGTAGATCCCGAGCACGATAATACCGCGTTTGAGATCCCGGCTCACAGTAGTCGCGCACTAGTTTTCGAAATAGAATCGAAATTTTATGGAGAATCGCGCGAATTTTTTGTTATTAAATTTGAAAAATTCCGCGTGAAGCGTTCCATTTCAGTAGTGGTTTGTGAGACCGAGGAAGAAGCGAAGGCCGCATTGGCTCAACCTAATCATAGCACAATGAATGGACTGAACGATGGTGTGCAAAATCTACGACAGCGCTCTCGCTACTACGCCAATCAAGTGTGGTCGAATAAAGGTGAAGTCATACCAGGTGTAGGCTTGGCAACAAAGCGCCGTTTTCTATCACTTAGAATCGCCTATTATGAAGTGCCCGAACGGTTGCGTAATGCTTATTTGACATCGGCGAGCCGTCAAGAAATGATAGACAGAGTGGAAAACATGTTTCCATGTGTGAAAGAAGAGCTAAACATAAAGAACTATACAATACGATTCCAAACATTAATATTTCTCGAAGAAATCGAATATTTTGTAAATTTTCGAAATTATGATAGAGAGAGGGCCCATTTCACACGCGACGGGGAGTTTTTATCGCTTACTATAGAAAATCTATCCGAACGTCGACCGTCACTCGTTATCGGTGACACAGTGCGCGCTATAAATCCGTGGAGTAATGATAATGATAAGCGTAGCTATGATGGCGTAATTCATAAAGTTCTCTTCAATCGTATATTGTTGAAATTTAACGAAGGGTTTCAGTCCAAATATAACGGTGAAGATTTTCGTTTGGAATTCTATTATTCCCGATTTTCTTTTCGCAAACAACACTTTGCGGTTAACCGTATAATAAAGCATTTGGGGGAGCCATTTCTGTTTCCTGCCCGTGTACACACGCGTGATGAGCCACAACTTCAAATCGAATTAAACAGTGACGATAATCTTATGCTGCAAGGTAAACACTATCCATGGTTCAATCCGATGTTGAATCCAATACAAAAGCGCGCCATACGTAATATTTTGAGAGGTGAAGCGAAGAATATGCCTTATGTAATATTTGGACCGCCAGGCACAGGCAAAACCATGACACTCGTGGAAACCATGATACAGCTAATTAAGCTCATACCCAGTTCACGTTTACTTATTGGCACTCCCTCGAATGGATCAGCAGATTTGATAGCAACGCGTCTAATAGAAAGTAAACAACTGCAACCGGGAGATTTTGTTCGCTTAGTATCGCAGAATCAAATTGAAAAAGAACTAGTGCCGGAACATCTTATGCCTTATTGCGCTACCGTAGATATGGCTGCCGATGGCACTTGTGACGATTCGGTTTGTAGATACATTTACCCAAATAGTACAACTTTCATAACAGCTTTTCCTTTACAGATGATTGTGACTGAATCAGGCATGAAATTACGTTGTCAAATGAAATATCTGGGCCGTCATCGGCTGACTATCAGTACTTGCACTACACTTGGTAATTTTCTGCAAATGGGTTTCCCATCTGGACATTTTACACATGTGCTCATCGATGAGTCTGGTCAGTGTACTGAACCCGAAGTTATCGTGCCCGTGTGTTTAGTGTCACAAACGCGTGGTCAAGTTATATTGGCCGGTGATCCACATCAGCTACCAGCTATAGTGATTAATCGCTTTGCAACGGATCGTGGCTTAGCAATATCACTACTCGAACGCATAATAGGTCGTACGCCCTACCTACGCGACATGATGCGTTTTCCCGACACTTCCGGATTCGATCCACGCTTGGTCACCAAATTACTCTATAATTACCGTTCTTTACCGTCCATACTCAACGTATATAACGAGTTGTTTTATGATTCCGAACTGCGACCAATGGTCAATGAAAAAAGTTCTCGTGAAGCTGAAATGTTGAAGAAACTTGATGTGCTATTGCCTCTCTCGGAAAAACGACCTAAGACACACGGAATTTTTTTCTATGGCACTCGCAGTGAAAATAAACAGGAATCCGATTCACCATCGTGGTTTAATCCACTGGAAGCGAGAAATGTGCGAAGTTGTTTAGAATAAAACTATGGAAAAAGCTAAAGTATTTGTGAACTTTTTCAGGTGTTTTTGATGGCCATCAAATTATATCGTCAAGGCATTCAACCAGAAAATATTGGGATAATAACACCTTATTTGAAGCAAGTGAAGCATTTACGCACCCTTTTTATCGAAGCTGACATTGCTATGCCGAAAATCGGTTCCGTAGAAGAGTTCCAGGGACAGGTTTGTGATTAGAAGATCTATTTAATTATTCAATAGCACTTTCCCTATTCACGGGCACTCACTGAATTTACAGGAACGTGACATCGTCCTTATATCTACAGTACGCTCCTCACAGAAATTAATCAGCAGTGATTTGCGTCACGCTCTCGGTTTTGTACAAAGCGCCAAACGCATGAACGTAGCAATTTCGCGTGCACGCTATCTGATGTTCATATTTGGCAACCCACATTTGCTTTATTTAGATCATTGTTGGCGTTCGTGTATTAAATATTGCGTGGACAATGAGGCTTATTTGGGTTGTGATCTGCCCGACGACTTTGATAGTAGACCCGAACTTAAGAAGGATGAGACGATGCTGGATCAGGATGTTTCCAAGTAAAAAGTGATAAAAAAAAAGCTTATCTTTGCAATTAATTCGCAATGAAGTACTTTTAATATATCATATGAGTAAGCTGAATTAAATGTCGTCTATTAAGGAGTTTGCTTTACGAAGCGAGAGAGTCCATATTCTCTCATGACTTTTTTAATTTTAAAATACTTAGGATATTTGTAAAGATGATAAAAATCATATTCATCTTTTTATATTTATAGTTATAATTCGGCAGAGACTATTGTCTCATATAAAATTGCTGAACGCGACTAATTTCAAGTCTGGGATCCCCCTAACAAGAAACGATCTATACAGATATCTATGTTGTATTAATATCGCTGCTAATGCTGCACTCATTGAAAAAAGTATGTTGGATTGTCAAAAATTGAAATTGAGAATTGATCAATTCAAATCCATATCCGCTATTTTTAACATGAATCCTTCTAATTTTACTTATTGACAGACTAAACTGAGTAAATCAGTTATTCTACTTTTAATGACCTTACTTTGATTTGAAAGCAATTTTTTGCCATATTTCCCTATTCTTCCTTTTAAAAAGTATACACTTTTAAATGTAGCGGTTTGTAGTTCTTTACATAATTCGTAAGGAATGCTTTACATTTTTTACATTTTTAGGTTATGAGCCAAACCTATTTTCAAGTATTCATGCTATTTTAAAACTATTAATCAATTTGGTACAATATACATACATTTATTCGTATTTTGAATTGAATAACTTTATGCCTATTTACCAAACTCTTGCTTCTTTGTTCTCTTTTCATTGTGATTTTAACTTGCGTACATACATACAACCACATATACTAATATTGAAGTTCAGCTCTTATTTGATTTTATTCGAAACTATTTAATAATTTAATGTGTGATTTAACAACACCTAGGTTTGTTTGCTCACGTGAAAACTGGACCATAATTTGAATGAACAATGTTACAAGCGGATACCGCTCTAATATTGAATTATATGTTGAATTTTCGGATCAAAGCTCCGTATATTACAATTTAATGATTCACAACTAATCATTGTGTTGATGTATGGCAAAGAGACATTTGAGGATGTGACGGCGACTCGAGAATGGAACAAACTTTATTATGAAAATCGGAATCGGTAACCTTTCCTTTTGGACTCATTCAATATACGCGCGACGCGATTGATGATCGTTCGGCTTCAATTCTTGCACTAGTTGGATTTTATAAGCACACAAAACAAAATCGATCCATCGTTGGTTCATAATCAAAAAAAACTTTGCTTATTTCCACATTTCTCTTGTTATGAAATATTTTATTAAGAACTAGTCTAAACCCGCAGCTCCGCTTGCTCTTTGTTGTCAAGGATATCATTTATCGTGATAACAATATAATGGTACAATCAAATTGGGAATCTACATTTTTTATTGACATTGTACATCACTTAAGGAATAGTACATACATAAATAAGTATGATGTAACAATATCTTCACAGTCTCTGCCTCTGCATCCTATATCGTTACACATATGTATATATACATATATCTTGCTGTAGCGAATAACAATGCAGGAGTAGAGCAGATAAGGGTCTCACGCCCTATATCTAATCATATCGTAATGTCCAATATTCATCGAATGTAATGGCAAAATCGACGACTAAAACGAAGACACTACACTTAAGAAAACACAGACTTGATCGTTCCCTTAAAATATACAGATCAATGTGCAATGCTTCAGGAATATTTGCCAGCTATTATGCACTGATCTGAATTTATGATTCAACCTTTTCTTATTGAATTACAACTATCACTATAATTCATATACATAATATGTATATTATATGTGTATGTAAACAAAAACCACTGTACCTGTAAAAAAAAAAGGTCAAATGATTCTTACATGAATATTGAACACATGCTTATGTTTTGAAATATAATTTTTTATTTATTTATGATTTGTGACTTTTGACATAAAACGATAAGTCCCGAGATTCCAAGCTACCTCATCATCAATTTTCAGCCAAATCAGCTCAGCCGTTATTGAGTTATAAATATAGACGTAAATTGCGAAATCGAGGGTGATTTTGCAAAAAGACCGCGGTTTGGACCTTCTCCAGGACTAAAGGAATACCCGTGCATGTTTTCACGTATTTCTGTGCTGTGCGCGGACATACAAAAAAGGCGTTTTATTTTTATAATAACACTTACATTTATTGATGAATGATGCTGCATTCTTATAAACTAAGAGTTAGCAAATTAATTTTAAGATTAATTATCAATATTAATCAACTTGAAAAACATAGAAATTTGGTATTTTCATAACAAACGATCAAATTCAATTCTACTAAACATAACTACAGTCAAACTTCCATAACTCGCAATAGAAGCCAAATTTCGTACCAATTTCCTTCTATAAATCGAACTTTTACGAATTTTACAACTGGCCATCAATACAAAGCACTAAACAAATCAGAATCTCTTTTCACTGAAACAAACAGGCAAAACACATATTTTCAGCCAAAAATTACAGAATAGAGGTTTAATACTAAATAAGACTGTGTATAAATAAATATTTACAGTTTTTTGAAAAAAATATATATATTTTAATGAAAAGTTTTTATGGATTATTTTTATTCGCGTTAGGAAAGTTCATTTTCGATTTCTATCAAAGGTTGCAGCAAAATTGTAATGCTTTTTTAGCCTCTCGCAAATAACAATCTTGCTTCAGTATCCAACGCAAGCGTAACAGAAACTATAATCCTCTAGCCTTCCGTAAAAGTGGGGTAAGGGTTTTCTGTTAACAAACAATTACGTCGAGCTGTGCTCCAAATGCCAATTGACACTCAATATTCCAGTTGTGAATCATACTATCATAAGTCCAATGTTTATAAAACGTTCATTAAAATTTTAAATTTAACAATTAATATTTTCATTAAATTTAGAAACAAAATACCAATTGTAAATTTTCCATTAAAAAATAAAAATTAAAAGCTATTTATTTCGTACATTTATTAATAAATATCAGAAGTAGCGGCTGCAATTGTAAAAGTCATGCATAAAATAACGGTATAAAATATAAAAGGAAGTGTTTTAAAACAGATTAATAGACGAATAACGGCATAAAAAATAATATAACATAAAATGCTGCTGACAGCGCATTTAGCGTGTACACATACGTTAACATCAGGCGTGCTACTGTGGGCGCGCCTCATCGCTCAACTTCACTGGCACAGTTATATGCTCATTTTCCATAGAAACCTAGCAAGAGAGCAAAGTAAAATGTTACCATCTTTTAAAATAAGTACAATTTTAAATACCGTTACCGTTATATAAATGGGTTCCCTTCTATTATCGACATTCAATTTGTCAACCCGCAATTTCACTTCCACCTCCAAATGTCCACCATCGGGTTCTACATAACCATCTGTAGGCTTTAATTGCAATAAATTTTTCCGATTGGTGCTCACTTCAAAGTATTGTCGTGATTTAAAAGAGTTGCAGATGATAATCGAAGAGTTTACCATATGGTTTTCACCGCGCAAATGAAAGTTGAGTGAACTCGGCAATACTGACCAGCAACAAGCTTCGCCGCGTGCCGATGAATTATTACTGTTGGCGGCTTGCTTCACCTCATCCTCAGTTAGTTCATCGACACGATCTAAAACAGGACCCGATCCGTCGGCATTGTTACTGGGCGATGGACTACATACGGTACGAAACAATACTGTTTCATCCTCATCGGGAAAATAAAATGAAGAGGTCGACTTTATAGTCTCGTCCAAATAATCGTCGTTAATGGTAAGTGCCACTTCGTGTATGCGCATGTTTGTCAACAGATCGAACGTTAAGGTCGGCGATTCTTTGAACAACTTCAGCTCCTCAATATCTTTCTCGCCAGGCAGCTTTTCCCATAATGCTTCCAGTGATTTAGACGAACTTAGGTTGGCGCGTTCATCGGCCGACATGCGCGCAACTAATTGGCGCATGCGTTGTCTGTTCGCCTCATCGCCGGATATTAAACGCAAATTGGCTAGTGTCAACACCGACTTGGTTTGACGTGTAATTTTTTTCACATCCTCACGCTGTGGTCGAAACACAACACGCAATGTTGCTGACGAACCAGGCGGTATGAGCATAGCAGAGGGTTGTATTTCAAAAGCAGTACATAGGCGTGGTAGACGGAGTCCAACTGAATCAATTGAAGCCAATGCGAAGCCCAAAAGTGGACCTTTATTGTAGACACGTATTGTGCGTTGTATTGGCTGCGAGAGCTCATGCAGATAGCCCATTTGTAGAAAGGCCATACCCACAGGAGCTATGTTTACTTCTTGGGCCACAACACTACAGTGACCGCCATAGCCATAGAGGGGAATATCCAAAAATGAAGACATGCTGGCTGTGGAGGCACTATTATGGGCAACGGAAGTGTTTTGTGGGGCATAAAATGAGAGTTTTCCAATGGCAGCACCAATGACCGTTGGACAAAAGCTCACCGCAATAGTTCGACACTCCTGCGACTGCAGTGTTAATGTATTATTTCCTGGCATATTGATCAGCTGATAACCTGGACCGTGCACATCGATACGTAGTGTGAGTTTTTTGCTGGCTGTATTCTTTATTTGCATTGTCTTATGGGCGGCGTTTCTCAGGCGTGTACTTCCCCAAGACAATTCCACCGCGGTTACCTTCAGCGGTATGGCATTGCCATCACGGTGGCTGAATTCGCTGCTACTGGAGCATCGGGAGACACTGCGCACAACGCCTCCATTGCTACTACCATTTCGTAAGGATTGTGCGCTGGTAGTGCGCATCGGTACAATACTTTTAGTGCTGCGCTCGCTGATGGACGGGGATGAAGTGGTACGACGGATTCTACCTGTGGTTGTAGTTTGGGGTTTAACTCGCAGTTGAGGTGAACAATTCTCACAAGTACCCCTATAATTCTCATTAAGATTCTCTGCAATGGGCGACGACGGTTGTGACGACATATAACTGCGCGAAGGCGATGGCGCACGGGAGTTCAAGCCGTTATAGGGGCTTCCGTTGGCTAATAAGGTGCGTTCAGCGGAAATAGCCTTAGATGACGTTGTAGACTTGGAAAGATTCGGTGAAATAGCTATGAAGTCACATTCGCTTTTTTGTTCATCCAACCTTGTAGAGCTTAGTGGCTTCTGTTTTAACGCCAATGTTGGACTTACAGCGGACGGAGATTTTCCGTTTGGTGTGAGGCGAGTTGATTTGTTATTCTTATTACTAGCCGCCCGACTATTAGAAGCAGAAGCCTTCGATATCACTGATTCATTAGCTATCATTTTAGAATTGTCGTCTAATCTCTCCGGTGTTTTAAGATATATTTTAGAGGATCTTACTTGTACATCTGTTTGATCTGATGATAGTCTAACCGTTGGTATACTCAATGGACTGAGTGGGGAACGTGGCTGATTTATACTTTGCTGCAATTCCTTTAAATCGCTGGCATCCAGCAGCGATTCTGTAAAGCTTATAGTATCAGCTTGTGATTCAGATCCACGCATTCTTTGTGGATCCAAATTCTCTTTGTTCTCCGATAACAATTCCTCTAGTGTATTAAGGCTATGTGTGTATTGCTCAATGGAACTTCTTACAGTAGAATTTCCAGTATATTTTTTATGCGCTACCTTAATCTCTTGTGCCTCCTTTGTATTAGTTTGCAATTGCTTACGACCTTGTTCAAGTTCCGCTTGTCCAATATTTTGTGGCGATTTAGGACGTTTTGGTTTCTTCAATAAATCGATCAGTTCAGTGGATGGGATGTCATTATCCGAATTTTTTACTAAAATATAATACATATTTCAAAGGTAAATAAGAGCACCAAGCGTTAAGAGAAAATACTTACTAAACGCCTTTTTAATGTGAGATAGAGAGAGCAAATAGGATTCGTCTTCTTTTGTGCCATTTCCAGAGTCTTTACTCTCATGTTCATCTCGAATAGTTTTACCCAAACATGCTGCCGTACTCTGATTTGTTTTGTGAGCTACACTATAAGTTCTGCTATCTATTTGTGGGGTGCGATCTACGTCATTTTTAGATTGAAATGCTTTTATTGTACCTAAAGGTGTAGTTGAACTAAGTGAACTTTGAGATTCATCTACTAATGCTATTGGTGGCCGCATGCGCTCTGGACTTAATGACTTTACAATATTTTGCAAATCTTCTGAGCGCTGGTTAAAAAATCGACCCATTGAAAAATTTGGATCTCGAGTAAATAAGGAACTAGAAATACAAATAATATAAATATCAATATGCATACATATTTAAAAAGGTTATTACAAATTCAAGTCGGAAAGCAAACATTACCTATTTGGATTTGGTTGCAAATCAAAATCTTTTGCATCTAAAATCTTATCTTTGCTCTTTTTATTCAGGTCAGATGTGGGTATTGTGGCGAATTCTTGGGCCCAAGCTATTTCATCCATCAGCAATTTGGAATGCATATTCTCAGCTGGTTGAAATTCTTCTGCGTTGACTGTGGATTCATTTGTGACATTAAATGAAAATTGCCCTCCGACAACGGCACATTTATTACTAAAATTAGCTTCTGAAGTATTCAGGGACAAGTCTGCTGTCCGAAGTAAACTTCTTGAATTACTTAGGCTACCTAAAGTTGAAACAGATGTACGTTCTCCCAATACCTCCCCGAGATTTCGTGCTTTAGGCGCAAACGAAGTAGCAAGGATATCTCCCACGGATAGACGACTAGATGTGGATGCCATACTATTTTTCGGATTTTTTTGTGATTTACGGTCCTTGTAGTGTGTAGATCGTCCAGTTATTTCGGAAGGTTCAAAAGAAACTTTTGTATTGTTACTTGTCGAAACAGTACTTTTAAAATCTAAATTTATACTCTCATCCATTACCAAATCCGAAATATTAATGGAATCAGGTCTATGATAGGGTACATATTCGGTTCGATTAAACTCTAAAAGAAATTTGTTTTAAAAAATATAAGCAAATTAAGTCCAAAAATGTTTACTTGGCGAGCTGTCTGACGGTGTTGTTATGGGATCTGGATCTCTAAAATCCTTTTTAGCAAAACTTTGTTGTATAATTTTATTCACATCCGATTTCATTGTCTTATTAGCTTTTTCCAATGTATCTAACGCTCTTAGTCGCTCTTTCTATTAATTCAATTATAATTTTGTAATTTTTTACAATATACATATGAATTAGGATTGCAAACTCACATTCAAACGCTCATTGATAGGCTTACTGCTTGATATTGAAGAATTGGACATCTCGCCAAAAACTGTAAAACATTTTAATTACAAAGAGATTATTTATAATATATATGTATATACTTTACCTCTTAAGCCATCCAAGTTTAAAACACCAAGCGAATCAGTTAAATTTTTTTGCTCAAGTGCACGATTATCCATGGTGACACTTTTCAATTCAGGTTCAATCAAATTAACAAATAAAATAAACAAAGAAAATTCTTTTGGACACTGTCTTAACACTATTCTTACTAATATCCAAAGCAGGCAACAACTTATTATAATTCAAATCATTTAGTAAATACAATAATTAATTTTAAATATACCTATATCTTGGCACTGATCGCAGGATTTTATATTAACCCATTAATATTTTTATTGGATATTCAAGAGAGCCTGCAAAGAATATGAAGTTGGCGCAAATCGGGTTTAAAATTAAAATGGTGGATATTGAGCCATCGTATCCACAAGGTTGCACTTACAATTGTACAGTACGAAGTAAGAACTTGCCATAAACTGTGGCACTATGTGGTTTCATTAAACTTTGATATTAAATTATTCACAATTTACTAAAAAAGAAGTATAAAGATACCTTCTTCAACATAATTTATAATATGCTTCTATGACTATACAAATAAATAATTTAATTAATTATTTTAAATTAATTTAAACTTTATCTAATATTTTATTGTGTTTAAAATTTTACTTTAAATCCTTATAAAATTTTCTACGTTCACATTGAAACAAATAGTAACAATTGATTTGCGATGTAAAAAATATATGTAATCAATTTAAATGAAAGTGAAAATATTTCTTGAACTTTAAACAATAAAAAATGGGTAAGTTTTAGAAAAGCATCCCCCGATTTCGGGGTTAAATTGGGTATGTGTGGATATATGAGGTCTTCCAGATTAAGAAAAAATATATATAAAGCTGCCGCTGATTTATGGTTTTTGAAACATTTGCATTTAAAGTTCAAAAATTCATCTATTTAAAATGCGAGTTTCTCCCATCTATAATGAATTTTATATTTTTATTTTTAACTTTTATATCCACTAACACTTTACTAATTCATTTCTAACCATTTATTTTATATTAAAAAATGCAAAAATAACTTTTATTCAACATTTAACTTTAGTTCATTTATTTTTGTTCATACAATAACAAAAGGGTTGCATTCTAACTAATAATCAGTGGTACCTTACGTTTTTTATTACAGAAGAACCAAAAGAAATAAAGAAAACAAATAATACACCAATGACAGGAAATAATACATTAGTTTTCCGCATAGGATTCATTTCTGCATAGGCGGCTTCGGCCGCGTTTCATTCATTTCATTTCATGTTTTTTTTTGCGTTGAACTCCTTGTTGCCCGAACCAACACCGGGATTTATCAAAATAATGAGAATTCTGAAATATTTTACATCACACGATAATGAATATAGTAATGACGCCATAATCTTTCTTTCTTATTTTTATTCCATTACAAAATATGGTAACACTAATTATTTGCTTTTTTACAAAACTTTCTTATTTTATGAATAAATGACTTCTAACTAATGTTTGGTATGGAATATAAGTGACTTTTGAACTATTTAATATAAAATAAATAATTAGAAACGAATTAGTGAAACGTTAGTGGATATGAAAGTATACGCATTTTAAATAGTTGATTTTTTTAACTTTAAATGCAAACATCTCAAAAACCATAAGTCAACGGGAACTATATGCATATATATTCTTGATCTGGAGAACTTTCTCTATCTAAATCGCAGCCAAAAAAATTAAGCACATAGTAAGAAAAATGAGAGCAAGTCGTTAAAAATTAACTTTATATTCACAATTGAATTCAAAAAAGGGTTGCATTCAATTGACAACTCCTATCCCCAAAAATTCATTTTAGTGCTTTTCAGAATATTTCTTCTCCAACACGAATCATCAAAGACAAACCAGCAAAGCAGCGAACAACGAAAGCAAGGCGAAGTCAGTCACACATTCGGATCACGATTCGAATTATTTTTTGCGCAATATACAAGAAAAAGCTTTCAGTTAATTTTCTTCTTAGCTATATTTATTCAATCATTCTTTTAAAATCATCTGCCTGGTGAGGTAGTACTAAGAATATTGGTGCAACTCACATAACTTTTTGCAAATAATTATATGCAAAAAGCAGAAATTGCGATACATTTCTTTGTATTCACGTGTGAGTTCGGTTATATGTGCGTGTGAAAAACGAAGGAACATAAAGCAATTGACGCAAAGGAAGATAAGCAAATTTGCAAGCGTGTAATTTTTTTAGCGAAAAGAGCGAAAAACTATTGGAATAAGTGTCTTTGGGGAACGGAAAGCAATTTATAGAATCCAAAATGCAGCAAATGACCCAGATTATTACAAATTTACTTACTTCGGATAACGATGTGATCAAAAAGGTATGTAATACAGATTTTAAAATGGTAATAATATCCTAGGTTAATTACAAAAGATGTCAAAATATTTTAAGTGTGACTGGAATTGTATATTAAGTTATATATTAAAAGTAAAAGAAGAATTCAAATAATAATTTCTTTACTTGTAAACTGGGGAAAGTCATTCTAACGACAAAAACACGTGGATGCGCGCCATCATCAGCTCGCATGCTTTGCTATGTTCTTCATCGTACTGTAATCTTTATGTTATATTTGAATTTTCTTCTCGTCTATAATTTCATCTTTGCTGCTTTCAATTCAATTCTCGTTGTACATATGAACGTACCTACATAACTTTAATTTTTTGCAACGTATACTATTTTTTAATGAAACAAAAGTGAAAGCTTAAAAAAAATTTATGTTAAAACTGATGTATTTCCATAGTACTCGTATAAAAAATTTTAAAATTTCACTTAACTAATTTTTTAGCATGACAATATGTGTTGCATGTAACATGTAAATAACAATGTAATATTTGTGCATATCTTTTAAATTGCAGTAAAACACGTGTTAGCTAGGTTTGTAAAATAATGTACATAAGTATGTCTATTTCAAAGCAAATGTGTGCTACCACCCACTCAATTGCTGTGTAGTGTGCGATATGACCGATTTCTGTCACGCCGGCCGGCTATCTCAACATAGAGAAAACGGTTTTAAAATTTTTGATTTCACGCATTTGCTTTTAATACATGTGTATATTTTGCATTCAGTTGCCAAGTCCAATATATAATACCTGTAAAGTACCGAATATCAGTTCGATTAAGCAAAAGCAGTATACATATGTATATTTATATATATCTGTATATAAAAAAATGAATGGAACTGTTGCGTCTCTATCCAAAGGCATGCATCACTTATATTCTTTAATAATGTTGTTGGGTGTGGGGTGGGGCCAAATAACAACGCATCTCACATCACATATTAATTTGCTACATACAAACATACACATATGTATATATGTACATCTAGGTTCCTTCCAAATATGTCTGAACGAACAAATGCACACTTTTTAATTGTTTCTTCTATGCTTTACCTATCATCTTTGGGATGAGTAATAATCATACATGCCTCCTTAATTAATTTAAATACTCGAGAGCACATGCTTGTTTGTCGTGATCATTTTTTTGGTTTATATACTATGCCTTAGGCAAGTCATACATATTGGAATTTCAATAGCTTTAAGAGCCACGTTTCTTTTATTTACGCTAGCTGAGTAAATACATATACATACATGTATGTTAATAATTTAACGTGCAAGACACAAATAAGAGTCTTTCTGCCATATTATTCGACTTCACTCGCAGAAATTTGCCATTAATTGTAAATGATTTAAAATTTGTGTTTATCGTTTTATACCAATCGCATGTGTGTATATTATTCAGTTCTTTCAGATACATATATTTAAAATGTTTTCGACCTATATTTATTTATAAATACATGTATATAATAAAATGAAATATATTTGCGAATTATTATGTAGGTATGTAGTATGGGTTAGGTCATGAGAATATTCATCCTTGGATTTTGTTTTCAAAAGTTAATAAACATTTTTTCATTTACGTGCCATTTAGGACAAAATATAAATAAGTTTCCATTATACCATTTATTTGGCAATTTGATATATTTTTTAAAACACAATCCTTTAATGTCCGTGCTTATTTTTTTTATTGATGTAAATATCAATTGTTTCATATTATTTTAAATAATAAACGTTTGTTTACAGGCTACCGCTGATTTACAGGAAGCTTACAAGCATCCGGAGACTGTACCAGCTCTTTGTGAAATTGCCGTCTCTGCACCAGAGCCACAGGTGCGTCAATATTCTGCTGTACTACTTAAGAAGCACTTGGCAAAATTGCGGCAATGGAACAAAGTACCGGTTGAGCAACAGCAAATGTAAGTGTAATATACGTAGATTATTTAAGAACGTGCTTAAATGCAACCTATTTTTTTTCTATGTAGTATTAAGCAAGGCATGCTTAATGCCCTGATGCAAGAGCAGCAAAAGTCTGTGCGTAAAGCCATTGCTCAATTTGTTGGTGTTTTGGTGCGTCACGAAGCCAAAAAGTCCGACTCATGGATGAGCGAAGTGTTAAAGTTCATCTACAGCTACTGCTCTTCGGCCGATCCTAAGCAGAGCGAGCTAGGCTCGTCTACATTTGCTATTTTGGCTGACGCGGCACCGGATCAATTTTTGCAACATATGGAATCGGTTTGTGAAATGTTCACTGCTGCTTTGGTGGCCACCGAAGCAACTGGCAACATGGCTACGCCTGTTATTTTCAACATTCTAACTGGTATGACTTATTTGGTGCCGTTCACATTGGGTCACAACACAGCTGAACAAACGTTGCAGAAATCCATACCGTTGATCGTTAAATCCCTCCAAGCATTCGCTGTGCAGCCTGAAGTCGATCAATTTGTTCATGCTTTTGATATTCTCGAGAGTATGGCCGATTTGAATGCTAAATTGCTGAACAATCACATCAAAATGTTGTTGGAGTTCTGCTTGGAGGCAGCTAGTAATGCCCAACTTGATAGCGCTGTGCGCATTAAAGCCGTGGCTTACGTTGGCTGGTTGGTGCGCCTTAAGAAGAAATTGATTATCAAACAAAAGTTGATAGAGCCCATAATTCGAGTAGTTTTCAATTTAATGGCAACTGAACCAGAAGACGAAGATGGTGAGTGCTCTCAGTTTTTACAGTTCATATTTTAACGTTTGATGTTGGTGCAATTTGTCTTGTATATTATATATATTTCCATAAAATTTTATTGTATTATATTTTAGATGATGAGGAATACTTTTTGGGTGAAGACAACTCGAACCCGATGACCACGGCTACCCAAACAATGGATCTGCTTGCACTGAGCGTGCCACCAGAGAAATTGATTCCACCATTGTTGCAACTTTTGGAGCCCGCCTTGCAGGGTCAGGACCCACTGCCACGTCGCGCTGCTTACTTAAGCATGGCTGTTATAGCCGAAGGATGCTCGGAGGCTATTTGCAACAAATATCTCGAAACCATGTTAAATATTGTAAAAGTTGGCATCACCGACCCAATACCACTTGTACGCAATGCCGCCTTCTTTGCGCTGGGACAATTCTCGGAACATTTGCAACCAGACATCACAAAATTCGCGCCTCAAATTCTACCAATACTCTTTGAATTTTTGCACCAGCTCTGCAACGAATTGCGAGTAAGTTAACGAATCGAAAAGCGTGTATTTACTCTTCTTACCGAACTGAAGCTATTTATTCAATTGCCTATGTACACATTGAAAAATCAAATTGCGTTAATACTGCTTTTTTGGTAATTTTGTACATTTTTGGCTCTCTTTGTGTTTTTTTCCTTTCCACTAACGCTTACCCAAAGGCATCCTGGCCGAACGATGTAGTCACCGAGCCATGGCCGCCTAAAACTGATACAATACTTTATATGAATCAGCTGCAAATCAAGCGAAAATCGGTTTTAACTAATTATGTAGTGAAATTTGTGCTAATTATGCTAGTTATTATTTTTTTTCATGCACTGTAGCGAACAAGTAGTTTTTTGAATTGATTTTTATTTCGCACTTTACCCAGCAATTATCAAATAAATCCAAATTATAATGCAGTGACTAATGAAACATCATATATTCCTTCTTTTTCTCAGAGCGGCGGTACTGAACCCAAACACATTGATCGTATGTTCTATGCACTAGAAACGTTTTGCGAGAATTTGGAAGACGAATTGGTGCCACATTTGCCGGTGCTTATGGAAATGTAAATAATCATTTATAACTAATAAATAGAGCTGAGAAAATTAATATTAAATTTCCTTTCTTGCAGTTTATTCGAAGCTCTGAATCCTAACAACTCGGTTCGTGTGCGCGAATTGGCTTTAAGTGCTATTTCAGCTGCCGCAAATGCCACAAATGAGAATATGTTGCCCTATTTCCCACGCTTGATCACCATACTGCAATCATATTTGGCTCCAACAGAAAACGAGGACATTATCAGTCTGCGTCCACAAGCCATCGACACTCTAGCTGCCTTGGCACGCACCATCGGCAAGCAGAACTTCATGCCATTGGCCACTGATACCATGACGTTCGCTTTAAATTTACTTGAAAAGGCTGAGGATCCTGATGTACGTCGTGCTCTTTACAATTTAATTGCCTCATTGGCTGAGGTGGTAAATGAGGAGATGGCCTCCGTTTTCCCGAAGGTAATTGAACGCATGTTTGAATCTATACTATCGACGGAGGAGGTCGTTCCGGAATTCAAAGACGATGACGGTGTACCAGCGCCAGCCGAGGAGGCTGATGAGAACGAAGATGATATCGATATTGAAAACTCTGATGGGGAGGATGATGATTTGGATAATATTGCGGGATACAGTGTGGAAAACTCATATTTAGATGAAAAAGAGGAGGCCATTTTGGCATTGAAAGAATTTGCCGAGCATACCGGCGCCGCTTTCATCCCTTACTTGGAGAAATCTTATCAAAATGTTTACAAGATGATCGATCATCCACAGGAGGACATACGTAAAGTATCAATTGACGCATTGAGTTCGTTCATTGTAGCTCTGTACAAACAGCAAGATTTGCAAGGCGTTTCCAATGCCATTACAATCTTGATACCTAAGTTGGGTCAAATTGTGCATGATGATGAAGAAGTTTCTGTTGTGCTGTCTGCACTTGAAGGTTTGGGTGATCTTTTGAAAGAGTTGAAACAAATCTCTTTGCCAACGGTCGAACTTCGTGATGTCGTCTTCTCTTGCATAACCGACGTGCTACAAGGCAAGGTTGCTTGTCAATTTGACGAGTCTACTGGCGATGATGATGAAGATGCTGAGGAGAGCGAATACGACGAGGCCATTGTAGAGGGTGCTGGCAATATGCTGCCATTGTTGGGCGCAGCCATGGGACCGGATCAGTTTAGACCATACTTTGAGCGCACTTATCCAATTGTTTTGCAAAAATTGGTGAGTAAAGAAAGATATGTAATTTTTCATGTATATTTTACGTATGAGAACAATTACAGCAAAAGGCGAAGAAAAATGAGGACCTTGAATCACAACGCGCTTTCGCCTATGGCGCTTTAGCTGAATGCTTTGCACCACTCGGAAATCACACCGGCGCATTTTTCAACACATTCTGTCCCGTAATGATCGCTGGTCTCTCTGACGAATTCGATCAAGCTCGCCAAAACGCCGTATACGGTCTGGGTGAATTAGTGCTATACTCTGGAGATAAATCATATGAGTAAGTCTGTTCTTAATTTTACTTGTACGCTTTTTTAATCGTACTTTGTTGTTTGCAGAGCTTATCCACACATTCTAAATGCCCTCTCCCAGGCTGTTTCCAAGGAAACCAAACCCAGTGCTTTGGACAATATTTGTGGTGCTATTGCACGCCTGATCATTAGCAACAGTTCTTTGGTGCCGCTGCCACAGGTGTTGCCAGTATTCATGCAGCATTTGCCTTTACGCGAAGATTTCGATGAAAACGCTTCAATCTTCAAGTGCTTGAAGCAGCTATATCTGCAAGCACGAGATGCGATCGCAGCTTCATTGGAGCAGGTTATAGCCATTGCCATACACGTGCTATACAAAAAGGAATACACAGAGAGGGAGACATATGACACCGCGTTGGGTCTACTGCAAGAAATTCGTGAAAATTATCCGGACAAATTCACTGCTGTGGCCAATTCGAACCCAGAAATTGTTGCTTTCTTGCAAACGCTGTAAATGGCAAGATTGGAAGAAACATGCCAATATGAATAGCAAGTGGACACAAATTTCATGTATTTCAGCTAATTTTGTAATTATTTGAATTTATATTGTACGGTAAATGAGTATTTACTCCATTGCAATTAACAGAGTAAGAGTAGTTCTCAAAAACGCATACGGACACCCCTCGCAAATCAAACGAAAATAATGCTAAATTTGAAATCTCTCATTCATTACTAATTTGTTCATGCTATTTTCCTTATTGGGGTGTTTCAAAGGATAAAAAAAGACTAAGACTGTGCGCATTTTCAAAACAATGAAATAATGCTACTTGCTGCTCAATCGCAGCTAAAGCTAATTTTTAATCAGGGACTGAACTGAAAAACGAATATTTACCATTAAATTTAAAATTGTTGTTTAAAAGTAATATTAACTTTAATTAACTTTTAATTTTTTTTTTTTGCACAGAAATATTTCTGTGAATTAGCCGATTCAATAAAAATCAATTAAACATTTCTTTTTGAAAAATATAAATAACGAAAAAGAATTGTAAAACATATTTGCGTATCAGTCCCTGTTCAAACTTAAGTATTTTTGTAATTAAATATTAATTTTTTTTGCACGTTTCGAAAAATTAACATAATTTAAATATGATTAATTCCATATATTTTCTAATTACTTGAAGCAAGCGAATTCAACTTAGAAATATTTTTTGATGAAATTCTTAGTATCCTACTGTCAAAGGCGGTAATTTATTATATATAGTTTAATGAATATTGAAAAAAAAAACATGTAATAACAATGAAATATTGTAAAATTCAGTCAATACATATACTTTTATACTCGATCGTTAAACGTCCGAATAAGGCAACTAAGACACAAAAAATAATACATAAATTACACTTTTATTTTGTTGAAAGATACTCCGAACTGGTCCTTATAGAAAAAAAAAAAAACAGAAAAACTGAAATGCCTTAGATTTAAATGTAGATTTGTATATTTAAGATATACACATGGAGAAGCTTCCCACATACAACTTTCATCTCCAAACTTCCTCAAATAAAATAAAAAACAATTTCATTAAAAATTGTATTTTCGCGGCGTACAATTTCTAACGCGCCAAAATGTTCCAAAACAAAATCGCGTTTATATGTGTGCATACGCTTCATTTTCTCCACCTCAACGAAGGTGGTCTTTTAATCTCCAAGTGAATATAAAAAGGCTGTGATATAAACTCTGTGTCAAGTTGTTACAAAACAAAAGAAGCATACGAAAACGTTCCCCGCTCCTAAAAGGAACCTGAGGAAACATTACAACAAATGAAATATTTTTTGTTTTTTAATAGCTGGCATATACTTCACCTTACATGTTTATCATTCAATTTTAAATCCACAAAGGTCAATCACAACTGCAGTGTTAGGCTTCTAGATCTCCCAATGTGTTCCCATATTTATTTATGTTTAATTTTAGTTGGTTTGACCAACAACACTTACCCCCACCTCCCACATTACCCACACAGTGGGCATTGCAGCTCTGCTACACAGTCAATTGAATATTGGTTTTAGTGTTTGTCTAAAACTTTGCTGTGTTTTAGCGTTAATCCTCTATAAGTTTGTTTGAAAGTTAGGCATTGCCAGCGCGCAAAACTTTAATTTTATTTTAATATTCATTATTACTTTTAGTATGTATTACACAGCAATTGAATAAATAATTATCATAACAAACAACTATTATTATAAATTGCGTACTCAATCCATTTTTAATAAAACGAAAATGCAATTCGTTTGTTTTTTTTTTTCACTACAATAAAATGACTTGTAACTTCTATACGAAAATTTATAATTTGTTTTCTTAAGTTTTTAGTTGTAAAATTATATTCGCAGAGTAAATTAGATAAGTACTAGAAATCCATTATATATCTGAAAATGGAATATTAGAAGCATAATTTTTTGAAAAAATTGCAACGAAATCAATTAAAATTAGAAAAAACAAACTTATAGTATGTCTTATCGAAATTTTGCAGTGTGGTACTTTTTTTTAATAAAATGTAAAACTGGAATAAACTGCTTGAACAGAAACTTACAAACATTAGTTTTATTTGAAGACCTCATTTTGATAACGACTATCAACTGCGAATGGACAACAGCTTGTGTGCAGCTTCGATAACATTATTTTTTAATTTTTTACAGTTAGGAACATATCTTAAATATTGACTACCTCTTTATGGAAAGAATTTTGGGAAATTAAAACGAAACGACACTTATACCTATTGTGCCTTGGGCCAAGAATAAATACAACTGAGAGCCACATCATGAATATAGTTGAGCACATTATTTTTTTATTTCTTTAGTTTTGCCTGCGCTTGCATTGAATTTCTTACGCTTAACCAACTTATTCTTGACATTATTTTCTTGAATTTGATTTTCTTTCCTGCCTTGTTCCATATCACCCACTTGTGTTGAAGCCTGCAGTTGTAATTTCTCCATAACGGACATCTTTGAAGGATCTTTAGCCGCCAATTTGGCGTTATCCTTGACGCGTTCCTTTCTCATTAATTGTAAGCGTTTGTCTTGTTCAATTTTCTTGCGCAAATCTTGAAGTGCCAATGTGTATTGTTTGGCGTATTCCGCCTCATAGTTGGTCTTCACCGAAATTTCCTTGGTTAGAGTTTTCCCTACCTCTCCGAGGATATGCTGTAATGTAAAGTTATTATTTAGACAAAAAATGTATACATTCTACAAAAGAAGTCCCAATTAATAACAAATTAATTACATTGAATTGTTGCAGTTCCTTCTGTGTTAGCATAGTTATTGCCGTGCCCGGACTGCCTGCACGCGCTGTGCGTCCAATACGATGTATGTAAGTTTTAACGTGTCTAGGTAGGTCGTAAGAAATGACGACGTCCACATCGGGTATGTCTATACCACGTGCTAATGCATCTGAACATACCAAACTATAAAAAAATATGTATTTCTGCACTTGTGTTGAATCAAATGATTTTAATAATATTTACCCATGGACACGTCCACGTGCAAATTGACTCAATACATTTGCGCGTTCTTTCGGGGTAATGGATGCACTGAGTTCACGTATAACCAACTCATCTTTAAATAGCGATTTCAAAACGAATGATAACCTAAGAAAACGAAAAATCTGTCAATTATCCTTCTATTCATTACAAAAGATGATTTAAAGTATTTACCGGCTCGACGATTCGGCACTATTTGTGAAGCACAAAAATTTGGTCCATTCATTTTCGTTAATCAAAGCAAAAAGCGATAGTGGTTTAATGCGATTTTCAGTGATGCAATAACACTCGGACAGCTCAGCTGGCGTTGTGTATTTGCCTATAAATTCCCCGCGTTTCAATTGTTCACTCTTTTGCTCCTCGCTGTTAGTTGCATCAGCGAACTTTTCTTGCATCTCTGATAAATTAGCTAGTACGGATGTAAACAGTTTAGGCTGGAATAATCGTAAATTCTGTAGTTTTTCCGGGTCTTGTGAAAGCGTCGCTGAAAATAGCAATTTATGCGGCTGTATACCATACGAAGACTCCAATTCGCGAATACAAAGTGGAGCTGCTCGTCCTGAGAGTAGTTGATCAGAAGTAGTGCGCACATGTTCATCCAAATGGTAAAGCCAATTTTGAAAAACTGCGTCCATTATTCGATCGGCTTCGTCAATAACAAGAAAACGCAAAGCTTTTAAACAAAATCCTTTGGTCGCATGCAAATGGTCGACCAATCGACCAGGTGTTGTCACTACAATATCGACTTTGGAGTAGTAGTGTCCCTTGTAGAACTCTACTAATTTTTCTTGCTCCTGAGCAAATGGAAACTTTTTGGATAAAAGACAAACGGTAAGATCTGTTTTTTCACATAACTTTTTGAAAACTTTAAACACTTGCAATGCCAACTCAGCCACTGGTAGCACAACCAATGCACGTATCTTGCGCTCAACACGATTAGCAAGTAATTGAACAACTGGTATGGCAAAAGCGAGTGTTTTACCACTGCCCGTAGGTGCCGAAACGCATATATCACGCGCTCGGAATGGTGGTGGTTTCGCTTGAGCCTCAAGCAACCAAGGTATCACTGCTGCTTGCACTGGAAATAGTCGCGTGAATTGCATTTCTTTGAGCGAGTGACGTATATGTGGTGCCAAATAGGTAAGCTTAATAACAGCTGATTCGTCAGACACTGCCTCACTTTTTGGTGCAATTGTTGTTGAAATAATAGTTGGATGCGCCAGCCATGAAGGTAACACCATACTGACTTTTTTGGGTTTGCTTTCGTCCACATCTTCGACCAGCACTTGAAAATGAGTTGCATCAAAATTGCGAGTCACTTCGGCAATGGGATCAATATCTCTATCACTATCAGCATCGCTTTCTTCCACCGTTTTAGTGTCTTTAGTCTGTGATTTAGATTCGTCTTTACTAATAACATCTTTAACTAAAGTTTTCTTTTTTTCTTGCGTAGCTTCCAGATCAAGCAATTCAACAGTGCTCTTTTTTCTTTTACGATTTTCCACCTTTTGAAGAATTTGCTGCAGAATATCCTCCTCATTTTTAGCCACTTCTTCTGGTTTCGAAGCCGTGTATCTGCAAAAGTATACTTGTTGTTAAATGATTACATAGCAATCAAAGGAAAACTAACCGATTTATTGTAAATAATTCCATTTTATTTAAAGTTCTGTTGTACACCTTCCCATTCAGAACCAAGGAGTGTAGATTACAAATTACATTGTCTGTCAAAACACGTGTGGAAAAAGTGGAAAAGAGAATCACAAAAACAAACACATTTCGTAGTTGCCACATAGCGAAAAGAAAGAAGTTACCAAAAGGGATTTGATAACGTCTTTCAGCTCCACGGAATTGAACCGTTTTCGTTCCGTTATATTTGAACAGAGACCGTAGAATAATTGTTTTAAATTCTATTTCAGTTATTTTACATTTTCTGCTTTAAGTTGCATATGCGAAAAGCGTCATACATATGTATGTACATTTGGTTTATCTTTAAATTATAGGGTAAGGGTGCCAGTGATCGAACCCTATTCACGTTTTGCATTTAAATTAAGAAAACCGTTAATACTGGTCATGCTTAGAAAATTCTCATTTGAAGCTGCAATCGATTTATAACTCTATGATAAGAATAATTTTCTCATAATTGCGTAACTGATTTTATGAAAGAAATTTTGGTTCAAATTGAGTTCCCAATCAAATTTGACAAAAAAATTCAAAAAGCTTGTCGACATTGAATCTTCCTTGCATTTTTTGATGTGCCTTTTTTGCTGCACAGAGGCGAGGTCGCAACTTGGCTGCAACAGTATAGTGGTCCGAATCAAGACACTAGAGACGCTTTTTTTTGGTCAATTACAACATGAATGATCTGGTTGGTGGATTGGTGGAGACAGCCAAGTAGCTTAATGAACTTTAATATGCTGGATTCTAGTACTACAGATAACTATATTTCAGACCCCGGCGAAGTCGATCAGCCTCAACCCTTGAGAATGTGTCATTGTGGATACTGAAATTACCGACCCTTGTCCGTCAAAGATACCTTCTTTGCTTTCCCTGGCGTTAAGGTCGGCAAGTACGATTTTGACATCGTGGCGTGGCCAGCCCCAAACGCTCATAGAAGGCATCTTTAGTCACATCGTCCTTCTCTTCCGCCGGAGCGTGGGCGCAACTCAGCGATGTTTTGAAGAACTTCACTTTGATGCGGATTGTGGCTAGACCCCTTAATTTGTAATCCTTAACAGGTTTGCAGGGGTCATCACCAAAAGGGAGGGTCTCTCATCCGAGACCTTTGATCTTTTAATTGGAGGCATTTTTTACGAGGCGGATGTCAACCCAACGCACAGTCGTGGGGAGAGATTATTCGCTTTCCTCATTTGCGTGAACTTCTGCACATGGCTCCATTTTATCTTACTATGTCGATTAAGAGAAACTGAATCCATTAATAAAGGCAGAGCTACAGTTACCACCGAATTATTTAGAAAGTGGTTTTCCGAGGTGCTTTATTTCCTGAAAAGTACAATAAAGAGGATATTTGAGAAGATTCGTCACGCATGTTGAATGGCGATGAGACTTTCCTTTGTGTCCAAACCGTGAAAACTTACTGGAGAAATTCGTTATATTTCAAAAATATCCTTTTATTTTATAAATAAATTCTTAATTCTTAATTTCTTGATAGCTTAAGCGCTTCTCTTTGACCTCGCCTTTTAATGACCCAATGTAAGCTTCTCATATAACTACGCAAGCAGTATTTGATTTGCTTTCTTTGATTACCAAATGTAAATAATTTTTTCTTCACCCTATGGCTCGCGTTTGGTTGCCAGCCCAGCTGAAACTTCCGCAGTGAGTGAGATTGATGGACGTTCGTTATGGTCAAAAAAAAAATTCCTCAGTACAGTTTACAAGTTGGCGTAGGGGTATCTCAGCATCGTAATAAATTGGGCAGTTTTAAATGGTCTCGCCCTCAACTCAAATAAAACTGAGATGGTTTTATTTACTAGAATAGATAATGGGAGACAACCGTCTGCAAGCCGCGTATAACTAAGGTCCACTCCAACCACGGCACCTAACGCCATCTTGCACTTATTGCCTGTAAACATCGTCGGAACGTGTATGGGTGCGAAAATTACTATAAGATTCAGAGAAGAGAAAAGGCACCCTGATGGTAGATGAAAGTGGGTCGGTGCTTACGTATCCTCTTGTGTTCTACTACCTGATATCTGGACTTTACGGAAGCTTTGCAAGCGCTAGGCCATCATCGGTACAAGCGCTGCCGCAAAAGCCGTTTGTCCCAAGATCAGTCGTAAGAGATTTAATGATCTGTTTGCCCTCAGTAAGGCTAGCTTTCCAATGGTAGTGGAGCTTTTAACAGGCCAACACCCTATATTATCGTCCACGCAGTAAGGATGGGAATCCTACCAGACGCCATTTGCAGAAACTGTATGGAAGAAGATTAGGTGAATACAAACAACACTACCCTCTTGACTGTTCCACTTTTTACTTGAGAGCGCATATCTTCAGACATACCACCGAACTGGCAGGAATGGAAATTAAAAACCTGTGCAAATTTATTTGCTAGTTTATAAGTTCGAACACAGGAGATCTTCTTTTCTATGACTTCACAAAGGATCCACATGCGATCTTTAATCAGCTACTTATACTAACCTTGATATTTGAAAGTTTTTTCTTTTTGATTTGATTTAGTGAAAGCTGGTTCCAAGACGTTACATGTGTTTTGTCGAAATGTTGTTTTCAGAATCGGTGGATTTTGATAAAAATCTCTATTTTTAAGCCACTATAAATTTTTTCGTATAAAACGAACTTCTGTGGAAAGCCACCATTTTGTCAAAAATAAAAATTACTAGGGCTTTGGTCAAAACCTCCATATAAATTTGATGTAGTCTTAAGAAGAAAAATTTTTCTTACATCCAAACACGTTTTTTCGGCGGTCCTTCCGGAGATTTTTTGAAAGGATTATTAAAGTACATTTTATTGATTTTGTTCATCTCGAAATGGAAAATTGCACGGAATAAGTTATAGTGTAAGTTGAGCGAAAAAAAAATGTTTTTTTATTTGGTAAAAGCAATTATACCTATTTGCATTTGCAAAAAACGAGTCCAATAATATAATAATTTCATTGCAACAATTTTTCGCTGGTGTCAATTAGAATAATTTTACTTGTTTTTCTATAAATTTTTGTGGTTTGAGTCAGCTAAAATAATTTTGACACAATTTACAGAAAAAGCGCGGCCATTGTCTCTTCAGTATGATCCAGACATGAATTTCAAAATTTCTACCTTCTTATTTATTGCTCAGTAATATTTTTTGGCTCATGCACAACTACTTTGCTAAAGGTCATCAAATGATCAGATGTATAGTTTACGATTCTTGTATATGTAGGATATACAGATACACATTCACTTTTATGTATGTATAGAGTAAATAAAATGGCTCTGCAAAAAACAATTTACAAAGAAACGTGTTTTTCTGGCTTCCAAATGGATAGTGGATTAAGGCAAACAGTTTCTGGGATTCCGCCATAGGTTGTGCAAAGAACGCATTACAGAAAACATAAGACATCAATATCATTAAAAATTTAAAAATTTAATCACGCGAGAAGGAGCTGGTTTTTGAAGCTGTATCTATTTGCGGTTATAAATAAAAGAACAACAATACCTAAACAATAGCTAAACATATGTATACTGAGGTGATAACTGAACTTTCCAAAGGGTTTTGTTTCTTATGCAAGAAGTGTTTAACTTGCGTCACAGGGGACTCCCGATGTTTGCCGGTTTACCGCAAACCCTTATTAATAACATTGATGAGCGTTCATATGCATACATATGTACATATATAAGTATATGATGTAGGTATGTATACATATTTTTGCAACTCAGCTACTTTAATGGGCCTTTCTGCAAATACTCGCATTACTAATACGTTTTAAATGTTAGCTGCTAATCTAACCGAAGTACGCAGTTGCTTTGACCGCCAAGGCGGACATTGAAATAATTTCAAATTAAAACCGAGTATATCACATCGGCTTACTTGTAAAAATAACACTCAAACCAATTGCAGCAATTAGTGCGACAGACGTGTTTGAATTATTTCCGCAAATTATATAAATACGTCCAATTTAAGCTTCTTCTATTTAAAAACTAAAATAGCTTTTCTCAAAACAACGAACATAAATACAAACAAATCTGCCAAAGAATACTCATTCTCGGCGTACATACATACATATAAACGTACATATATGTAATAATATATAAGTGATGTATAATTTTTCGGGAACTTCTACCTCTCTTCCCTCGTATTATTTTTATGCATTGGCACAAATCATTTGGATGCTAATTTATTAGCCGAAAACCAGTCGAGAAAGGTGCCAAAACCACCTAATGACTTATGACGTTATCCATACTTAATTCATGCGCAATCAAAGCAAAAGCAGATGTGTGAGCGTGTGTGTGTGTGTGTGTGCATAGGAGGGCGTGTTTTGTTCACTGACAGCCAAAATAGCCCCGTTCATTCCATTCAGCCCCTTATTTGTCAGTCTAGAAGTCAATGGCTCAATTTGCGACAAGACTTGTTGTTTACGGTAGCAAAAGTTGCACCGAATCTAATGAATACAATGTAATAAAAAATGAAAAATCATGCATATAATAAAAAACACATAACAATTTAATATGTTATTGTTAATGGAATAATAAAAAGGTGACCGTGTAAATTCTGAATGATCTATGAGTTCTATTTTAAATACACACATACATATTCATATGCATTATAGTCTAGTAAAAGGAAAGTGAATTGTTATTATGCATCTGTTGAGTAATTCGTTAGGTAACTGGCAGTAACAGTGACAGGGACAGGAACCTAGTTGAGACGTTTACCAGCTGGATTAACGGCAGCACCTGTCACACTTTTCATTAACAATAACCGAAGTAGTTCCGAGTGCAAATACGATATATCGCATAACAAAATAGAATGGATAACGCAGTGCCGGATGAAACCAGCGCGAGGCCTGTAGCAAATTCTGTCAAGGGACCCTTGCTTTGATATAAGTTCTCAAGTTCTAAATAAAACAAAATTGTTACAAATACACTTTTCTGGATTTATTATAGGCAAATTTAGATATAATACTTTCATTATCGACTTGAGTGAGATGATTAAGACGTTCTTTGCCCATCGTGTTTCTTAATTCATTTTTAATTAATGTTATGATTAATAATGACAATAAACACCTCAAATTCGAAACGTTGTCCAGGTGTTTGATTTTCAACAAAGTCGTCGAATGTAGTAGAGCCGCTGAAATGGTCGTACTTTGTATTTCGCTTGATTCGTTGTCTGTTGCTGATATTCTTCACAGTAGGTCAGATCTTTGACTCTTGCCTGAATATCTGAAAAATGGATCGCATTGCTTGGACGCAGCCATATAATGATTCATAATTTGCGCATCCCTTTATTAAGGTCTTGATCAGACGACTGCAGCGAAGCACTGGTCGCTTGCAAGTGTTCTGGGACTTCGTTTCACGTAATTGTCCCTATTCCCGCTTCTAACTTATTCATCGAAACCATTATTAAGGCACTCCGCTTTTTGATCCACGTTATTGAAAATATCTTCCAATACTTGCTTAACAGTGATAAAACACATAAATGTGTCTTCGTAGTATCAGCTCGGAATTTTTGAAGTAGAATCTTTAAGTGCGATAGGTAGAAGCGGAAAAAAATTTGTAGAGGTTTTCAATGAAATCGAAGAAATAATGCTTCTGTACAGCAGTTTCCCACTCAAAGCAATATCTTTAAACACGACAATCTTTGATATTAATGTCACCCTCACTGAAGAAATCAAGTAAAGTTTGAGCTGTATGACCTTCCATGTCCAAGAACTTAAGGAATCATTCCACTGGTCCAGATGGCAGAACATGACTTGAGACTCTGAAACACCTTGTTCTTAAGGCTGGACTGAACTAAAAATTTTTTTCCTGTTAAGAGGTCAGTGTTATGATATAAAATAATGTTTTTTTTATAATATAGAAGGTCACAAGAATAACGTTGGACAATAAATTTTAATAAAAATTTTGTAAAAATTTAATAATTATACTTATTTTCTTTTGACGGCTTTCATAGTATATAAAATCTAGAGATAATCGGTAATTATTTATTTTTATTTTATTTATGAAATTATTTATTTAATTAATAAAAATTAACAATAGCGGTATTCGGCAGAAATTTAATTTTATTTTGATATAAAAATTAATGAATATTAATAAAAAAATAAAAATCTGGACGTTTGAAGGGTAGAAATGTACCTAGTTTAGGTAGACACTAATCTAAATATATCGATTATAGTATTTATTATTAAACATTAGAACATTAAAGTTAAGAAGTTCGTAAAATGCCTACTTTTTTTTACGATTTAACGTGACGAAATCGAGGTTTAGATTTTCAGGTGGAAGGTGGAAGTAAAGCACAGATTAAGTGCTTCGCGTTTAAAGCATGCAAGGATATTTTCCGCTCCATTTAAATTGATATTTTTTTAATTACGGTCAGTTGGAGCGTGGGGCCCCCCGTTTCGCGGAGCCCGTAGCATTTGCTACTCTTGCTACGTGGCTAATGCGGTACTGGGATAATGGTAGTCATGTGAGCGTTAAGTATCCCTATCAACTACCGATGTAGAATCGGATGATATAGCTTTATGAGGGCGAAACTCAATTGAATAATTACTTTAATTTAACTACATTATATTAATCGACTAGTATTAGAAAAAGGAACGTGATGTTGCGTTATGTTATGTTCTCCTATTTTGAAACTTTTGTGCATGACATTCTTATACAGGGTCACGGAAGGCATTCTACGATATAGCCTTGAGAGCCGAAGTGCACGCTGTTCGGATCCCCTTATATCGGCCTTTTCAGGCAAGGAAACAAAAAAATCCGGGGGGCCAATTCTGGGCTGTACGGCGACTGCAGAAGCGTTGGGTTGCCGATCTTGGTTAGGTAGCTGTTCATAAGAAAGGCGGTGTGAGCTGGGGCGCTGTCGTGGTGCAACTTCCAATCGGCTGCGATGTCTTGTCGGACCCGATTCACCCTTCGTTTGAGTCTCTTAAGGACTTCTACGTAAAACTTGGCGTTGACGGTTTGTTCAGGAGGAACAAATTAGGGTGGACGATGCCTTTTATGTCAAAAGAGACAATGAGCATCGTTTTCATTTTGAATTTGCTCATTCTTCCGGTTTTTATCAGCGACATCTTCCCGGCCCTCTTGCTAAAGCAACATCTGAGTAAGAGTGCTTGATCATATCAAACGTCTCTGTCGCAGATTTACCGAGTTTCAAACAGAATTTAATCGCATACCTTTGCTGTAACGAGCGCTGCATTTTCGGCTTGCACCACTGATAAAGAAAAAGTCGGGCGACAATGTTTGTCCTGACTCTCCTGGTGGTCGGAGACAACTGACCAGCCGTTCGTTAGTTAGCTAGGAACGCCCTCTACCGAATCCAGTCGGTGTGCGCACGTTCCGAAGTACTTGTAAGTGGCTTGTATTGGTACGGAAACTTTGCGAAACCTTTCTAATGTATTTCGAGTTTATCCTTACTTCACCAACATACTTTAAATATATACATACATACATATATATTTTGAAGGTCTAGGACATAATTGTTGCTGATAAAGGCGAAGATTGCCTAACGTAGTCGCCGTAAATATAATCCAAATGCTCCGTTTATTGATTACATATCCCGAATGGGGCGGTCGGCACTGACCGCTAATATCGGTAGCCCTAACCTACAGACAGATATACTTAACTGTGTTTTTGTACAGGCTTTCAATAAAAGTGGTTCTGAACGCCTTTCTAAGATTTGCTGTTGCGTTACGTTTTTGACGTTTCTGAATGTGCTCAGTAGCCAGCGCTTACGATCATTCAATACGATCGCCGTTCGACAGGTTTTTTTTATCGTTGCGAAGCGGTGACGGCGGTAGCGGCGGCGTCGGTGACGGCTACTGTGATTGTTGCTGGCGTTGTGTGTTTAATTCACTCTGCCGCCGCCGTCAATTCTGCTGCGATCGTTATTTACGCTGCTAGCAGTTAGTTTAAAATGAGTGGTCCTAACATGTTATTGTCATTTGGCCGCCTACAGTCTGGCTTGAAGAAACGTCAAAATTCTAATAAACTAATTCGCATATCGACTAGGTTAAATTCGTATATACGGTTTGAAAGTGTCGAAATTGTACGATAAAGAGACTTTGCGGCCAAATTTTGCAGCGAAAAAGTTCGTGTTTTTTTAGCAAACAAAATATGGTGTTTTAATTTCGTGCAAATAATTATCTACAAGTAGCAATTAGCGAAGAACAATAAGATAAAATATTCTATGAGACATTAAGACGTTTGTCAAGCCAAAAATACCTACTATAATACCATATTGTATATATAAAGTAAATAACGGTTCATGAGAAAAGCTATATATAGCGTAATAAGATTTAACAGAATTAAGTGAATTGTCACAGTGTACCTGATAGCAATATGGATAAATTGTATCTGCATTTGATAACATTTTTGTGTTGCTTCGCGCTGTGTGTCAGCTTGCCAACGTAAGTATCCTTGACGGAAGAGTGATCCTTTTTATAAAATGACTATACGAAAGACACTGTTGCGTTTACAAAAATTAGTTAATAAAAAAAATTTTTTTGCGCTACAAACGTATATTTTACACTAATTAAGGTGAGCAGCATTTCGAAAATCAACTCTGGAATTTTACCAGCTGTAGAATATGCAAATATTATGTCAAGTGATTTGTGTGTAATTAGAAATGATAATTATTTGCATTTCGTTGTGAAAAAAATTTAAAAAAATGCAAATGCAGTACACAACATAAGCTTTAAAAATCGAAATACAAGATAGTATGGTATAACACAACTAATGCATTTTTCGTAACTTTTACGCGATTTTTGTTTAAAATAAAATCAAAAAAATATGTGATTATGTTGGAAAAGCATACTACTTTGAATATACATATAATTAAAAAATGTATAATTAATCTACACCGAAATTTGTGAATGCATTGAGAAATATTTAAAGGATCGTCTCGGTGTGACTTTCCGAAAAATCACTTGTTATCACGATTTTTTTTTTTTAATGTTGAAATTAACTAATCGGTACGGTTCTTTTTATAAATTAATACATTCATAACGAATGCAATGTATGTTTATTTATTGGGTGTATAATAGTTAAATAAATTGTTGAAATCCACGATTGCATCCGCAATTTTGGTCTATAACAATAATTTCAAAAAGATTATTAATCTGCAGGAAAGCGGTATCGCGCATTGGAAGCAACTTTTTGTTTTGGTTTTTTTTTTTTGGAAACCTGACAAAAATGATCGTATTTGGCCCTTGTTTTCGACAGCTTTTCGTAGAAAAAAATAACAAAGAAAGTTTCCTTAGCGCGATAGAGAGTGACTAGATATCTTCAAAACTCTTGTCTTGAGCGTAGAAACCGTTTTGAAAAACACCATTCTGAGAAAAACGCGTTTAAAGATTGGAGTCGCTGCGTTCTCTACTCTGTGCCTTTCTACAATAAACGCTATACCGACCGTAATAATTTGTATTTCGATTTCAAAATGCGAGAGAATGTTTACTACAACCTATACTATAATGCAACAAAAAAAAAGAAAGAATTTTCGAAAATTTAACACTGACTCCCTTTAGGCAAAAATGGTTGATGACTTAATATTTTTCAATATTCAAATTAATTTTAACGCTATTCTTAAGAAAAATATAATAAAAGACTATTGTTACTTTTATGCATGTTTAATTGAACAACGAAACAATACATTGATCTTAGCAGAATGCATTTTTCGTGCTTATTTTATTGAAATTTTCCGTGAAGCAGCTCTAATATGAATTTATTATAAAATAAATCACATGTTTGCACATTGTACAATGTAATAATAAAATAATAAAACAACAAAATTATATGGATATATGTATGTATGTGCAGGTGTGTGCAGTGCTCAAATGCTTTGGTTGGATGTTTGATAAGATTGCATTAATTTTATTTTATTATACTAAAGTTAGTTAAAGGCGTATAGATCTTATCACTTTGAGTCTCGGATAACTTTGAGAATATCTTTAAATAAACATTACCGTTTTTATTGCCTATTATTTGGTTCATGCAAAAATTGGATTTTAAAGTATGTTAAAAAACAACAATAAATAACTGAGTGTCAATATGTATTTAACTAATCAAGATGTCTAGAGACTTGCGAATTTGATAACTAAAAGTGCATTTGTTGCGAATTTGTCGAGAGACACTCGTTTTTTGAGGTACTTGGATTTATAATTTCATCAATCATTTAAAGACTTTCAGTAGAGATGATTTTTAACAAAAACAAATGTTATTGCTCTGACCAAACACTGTTATATTGGATTTTAGGAACGATTTATTAACTAGATTGTTTTTGCGCTATATATGCTCATATAATAACTTACGTATTATTCGCAATTGAAATTTTCTTTCGCATTTTATGTCTACGATTTATGCGACAATCTTTCGCTGCAAGAGCGAACACTACAGCTGTTGCTTTAAGTGCTTTCATGGCACGCGCGCTTGATTTTCCTAGCATTGTCAAGGCCTGACATACCACACAGCGAGACACACGACTAGTTCCGCGTATGTAGTTTTTGTCAGTCACAGTGTGGTTTACAGCTTCACTGCTTATTCTCACTAATAAGAGTGATTACTTAATGAATTTCAAGGCCGTCGGCTTTATTTGAATTTAGATCGCCAAATCTGTGGTGAATGGTTTGAAATAATGAATTGCTTTGGTGCAATTTAAGTTAATGAGTAAATATGTATGACAATAATTTGTGCGTTAGTTATGTCCCCATTCACTGCTGGACAGAGCCTAATAATTTTCTTTCCGTGATATACATATGCACATATGTACATACGTATATATTATGTGTGTATATTCACATTGGGATATACAGGCAATTAAAATAAATATATTTTGGTGATTTAGAGGATTTAACCACAATAAAACAAAAAGCCTGATTATCAGTGGTGCAATCAAGCAAGCTCTTGTATATCATATGTACATACATACATAGCATATTATATTGTCTGAGTGTATGTACTATGTTGTCAATAATATAGTTAAGCAAATTGTTTAATAACAATTAGACTGGCTAATTCCGACACTTGGCGCTCCAACCTGTCAAATAAAATCAGTTAAGCCCGACAACATACACAAGCATAGTAGCACCTGTGCCATGCTTCAATGTATGATTGTTAGAACTTGTTGCACTTGCCTTAAAAATGTAAACAAAGAAATCAAGGTAATTTCGTCCGAAACCCGCTTGACTCGGTAAATCTATTGCGTTGACTTATCCAAAGACACGCAAAAGCACGCAAATAACCGACGTAATCGAATACTCGTAAAAGTGATTTTTACGTCTTTGTCGCCGCTGATATACTCACATAAACAAGCGTATATATGGATTTGTGTGCATTGGCAAATAAAATGTGCACGGCAATGTCAAGCATTCAGGTTATTACACTGTGCGCACGTTAAATTTTCGGTGCTAACTGAAAAATTAAAATAAAGAGAAATAAACAAAAAGAACAGAAATAAACTAAAATTACTCACTTCTCAAGCGGACAATCGCACCAACACAGGTGGATTTCTGTGTTTCCGAAAAGGTCAAAATATTCGCAAATTCGTGTTCATTTTAGTGGGTTAATGGTAACACCTGTTGCGGCGAATTCGGATACTGAGCAGAGGACTTTTTTAATTTCGATGATTTTCTAAAATACCTAGATATGCACATACATATTTTCAACTAGTCTATAGAGAGAAGGCACGCTGCTTGAAATTCTTTTACTAAATAAAAACAATAATAAATATGCATTATTATTCATATTATTATTATAATATATATTGCTATATTCAATTAGCTTGTCAGCAATAAGATTTGGCTTTCTGTATGTACCAAGGGACTCATTAACGTAATTTTCTGATTATATTCAATCACTGTTCTGAGAAATTTTTATTTGTGCATTGTGTGCGGGTTTTCTCTTGCCATCAAATACTTTTCTCATAGTTATTATTATTTTTTATTGTTGTTTTATTATACTGTTTTCATCACAGCCTTTGTATATATGAATATTTTGCTCTTTCTTCATTCGCAAATTAATAATTGTTACATAAATGTTAATTAAAAAGGTTGTTATATCTCAAAATTGAAGATGCGTTATCTCATTAAACAACATAATTCGAAATTTTATCTGATTATTTCACAATATTTTGCAATATATAAATCAAGCACTCGTGAGATATTGGGGTAAAACTTTGTATTTACCAATAGAGTTTTCAAATTAAACCATCTCTCCTCAAAAATGGTCGAAATGGGACTTCAGTGCTTATGCTTGACTTTTTAACGAAAAATTTGGTCAATCTGTAAGATATCTTTATCGAATTCAAAAAGTACATTTTCCTAATTTACCATATTGCTTGAGTCTTGGTTAAATTAACGTGAACTTAACTGACAGATGACTGCTTTCTAGACCTTGAGAAAACGGATCTAAAACAAGATTAAGTGGACATGTATTCGATAGTAAAACTTGTGGTGTTTGCTAGTTAGATTGATAAGTAGTAAAAAATCGAGGTGACTATATGAGCTATAATATAAGTTAACAAGAACGAATATAGAATTTATATACTTTTATTATACATTTTTCCATCCACCGAAAATATGCGAAAATATGATCTTACTTGTTTCTTGATTATTTTTTTAATTCTAATTAATTTTAACTTTCGTCTTTTACAGACGCCCATCAGTGGAACCAAAAGGACGACAATTTCCTCACGATTTCATTTGGGGCATCGGTACGTCAGCATATCAAATTGAGGGTGGTTGGAATGCATCTGGGAAAGGAGAATCAATCTGGGATCATCTAACACACAATTACCCGGAAAAAATTATTGATCAGTCAAATGGGGATGTTTCATCTGATAGTTATCATCAGGTAAAAAATTCGAATACACTTAAGCATACTGATACCATATATCCTGAATATATGTACATGTGCATTCCTCAGAGTACAATTATTTTGATATATAAAAGTGGGGAACTTTGCTTTATTTTTACAAATATAATTTTTTCCCAAAATTCCTGGAATATTATCCAACTTTTTCTATGATATAGTCGATTACGAGCTATAATTTAAACTGGAAACTAGTATGCAAATGTTTACACAATTTTTTTGCACTTTCAAGCCTACAAATGATTGCTTAGAAATTACGATGAAAATTATTGAGCAATTAATAAACCTGTTCGGAGTGTGATGACATCCAATGCTTATTTTTATATGTATTTTCCAATTTCTATAAGATTACTTACATATTCAAATCAAACTGCGTTTGTGTGTAAAATGGGTGCTCGGTTTCTGAGTCTAACTAAATCTAAATTAGTACAATAATCACTTACCCTAAAGTAAGCGAACGTACTAACTCAAAAAAAAAAAAAAAAAAAAAAAAAAAAAAAAAAAAAAAAAAAAAAAAAAAAAAAAAAAAAAAAAAAAAAAAAAAAAAAAAAAATGTATAATTTATAATTTCTAGTCAAATTAATTCAATTAATTTCGTCATTTCCTAATAATATAATTATTAATTGTGGACTGATAAAAACAAATCTTGAGTAATAATAACGATGGCAATAGAAATATTAATGATGTCTATAAGATTCTATAACTGAAGGAACCGTTTCAAAATTTTTGCCTATTAAAAACAATGCCTTAGAAATGAATTCAGGAAAGAATAAAAGACAGAACTTTAGTGCAAACAATGAAGACACTTGAAAATGTTGCAAATTAATGAAGTATTGATAAAACACTTGCCAGTGTGGTGTTGAAACAAGGTCTTCTTGTTATCTTTTCATTGCAGAGCAAAATCAATGTTTCCCTGTGTCATTAGAATGCACACTCTTTATATAAATATTTTATATATTTTTTTCTATTTCCCTCCGCACAGTGGCGTCGCGATGTACAAATGGTACGTGACTTAAACGTACATGTGTACCGATTTTCGATCTCATGGTCCCGCATCATGCCGGGCGGCTATATGAATAATGTCAGCAGTGAAGGTATACGCTATTACAGTGATCTAATTAACGAGCTTCTGCACTATAACATCACACCAATGGTCACAATCTATCACTGGGATCTGCCACAACGTTTACAAGAA
>NW_017535385.1:395570-402081 GCF_001853355.1 Bactrocera latifrons
AAAATATGGTATTTTTGGTTTTTATATTAAGGAAAATTAATTGATCAATTAATAGTAGAACTGTTTTACGACAATGCAGCTCTGTTGGATAAACAAAAGTGTGTTTGAGGTAAATTTATTTCAACAAAACATCTAAAAGTATTGAAAGAACAAAATATCTGGCCAATTGTGAATGTGGACAGAAATTTCATTCTTATTGACTAGAAAGGTTTGAGAGCAACATTCGCGATCTTGGTGTTGCATTTGTTTTAGATATTTGTTCAATTTTGTCGTTGTTGAAAACTGGAACTACTATTCTTAATTCGTCAACAATGGGTAATTATTATTAACATTTCGTCATATCAAATGTTGTTTTATGTAAAGAAGTAAGACTAAAATTGACATTTTTTACAAACCCTTTAATTCCAGCATAATAATGTAATATGTATGTATGTATGATATAAGTACTTATATACGAGTAGTATACTCAGGTACTTATGTGCCTAATTGGGTGTTCGTACGATGTAATATTTTGAGAACACTTGGAGTTTTTGAGTGTCTTATATATATCACATATAAAATTAAATTTCGTCATCTATCTAGAGAGATATTTGAGTACCTATGGGATATCAGAGGCCGATCCAGAAATATTTTTTGGGGGGAACGGGGGCCAATAAACATTTACTTGAAACATGAAGATTATTTTATTAAATATAGTTGTCGATATACAGTTTAATATTATGGTGGAAAAATTTCAAATCGACTTTCTAATATAAAATCCTACTAAATTGAAAAACACATTATAAATCGTGGACGTGCTAGTAACACGCTTTATTGTAATTTATAATACTTTAGTAAGTTCGTGCATTGGATAGAAAAATTTCACAAAACCAAACGATGTGACCAAGTTTTGAGAGTCTTTTCAGAACTTCTTCCACAGTGACTTCAATGTCATTATTCGTGTGCAACAACGTTAGGCCGATCAATCTACATATCTTGAAGCATGTTCCTCCTCAGCTACGTTTTCATTCGGTGAAGTGTCGAAAAAGAGCGTTCAGAGCTCGCATTCGTCACAGGAAGTGTGCAGAATATGCGAATAAAACTATGAACTACTCGCACGACGTTCTTATTATCAAAAAGGCCTTTGAATTTATCTATCAAGCAGTCAAAAAGATTTTCCATTTCTTTGGATTTCAAAGCACATTTCAGCAAACTCAAAACATCCAACATTTGTGAAGGAAAGCGCGTCTTCAAATTTTCGCCGATTGTATCCAACACTGGGATTCTGTAGTATTTCAATTTCCCCCCTTTACCTCCTCTGAACTGGCCACTGGGTATATACACATATTCATACGCCATTCATATTGCCCCTCTTATGCACAGTGGTGTGTTCTTAATAAGACACGACAATAAAATAAAAAGAATCGTTCCCGTTAAAGAAAATGCACGGGTTTTTAGGAAAACAATTATATTAAATCTCACCTGAGTATATATTTTTTTTCATTGAGCATAACAGCGAGTAGTTGTTATCGGTAGCAGTTAGCTTTAGCCTTGAGTCACAATTAAAACTTTGTAAATTTGTACAGTAAGCCCTCGATGTTATTACTTATTTCGATCATTTGTCTGGAGAATCCCGTACTTAGTCTATACTAATTTCGCTTCTAGAAGTTTTCGGCATTTTTATGTAAAAAATTGGGCATTTCGGTACTAAATATCACATCGTATCGATGCTTTAAAAATATTAAAATAAAATTTAAAGTCTCTCTTAATTGTCAATATTTTCACGTACTTTGGTTTTTTGTCGGGACTTTCTGGAACAAAAGAAATGGATAATTCCGGTAATACTTTATATATTGTTTTTGCACATTTTCCATTCATATAGTATATACATACTTATATGGCACGTTCATCGGTTTGAAGTACAACCAAAGTAAACGAAATGTTTATGGCAAAAATATTGCGCATGAGTATTTTGGGTCTGTTCTGTATGATTTCTAACTTAATAGTTTCTATGGAAGAAAGAAAATCTCCAAATCAAAGTTCTCGATGTTGGAAAAAAATGCATAGAGGAAATATATAACCAAAATATATCAAAAACCTACCCAAAAGTGATTTGATATACTTATCTGCTTTATAAGGGTAATTCTAACTTGTTCAAACATCATCTTATACTTATTTGAGAAGTTTTGTTAATTTAAGTATATAAAAAAAATGTTACATCATTTTTATACAGGGGTTGAATAATTTCTTATTCAGAATCCTCATCGTTTTTTATGTCGCTACTACTCGTATTCGTTGGGTTTGAAATATTCGGTTCTACAATATCACCTGCCATAAATCCGGCTGAGCAATTCTCATTGTCCACCGTAATATGAACTGTAATAGTAATATTTGAAGGGATAAATACGCGCGACGAGTTCTACGTGCGCATCTGTTTACAAAGTGGGATTTCTCCAAAAAATGCAACCTAGAGAACAACGTTCCAATTTCAAAAATTTACGGAAGGATATTCGTATGTAACCTGACTTTTATTGCCAATTCAAGAGTTCGAGTTGTGGAGAACTTCGAGTCGATAGAAGATCAAGTTATGGAAGTTTAATTGTATTTGCTGTAACCTGACCAGGCTATATTAAAGCTGCCACAAAGAATGAAGCCTCGCAAATACATATATACATATGTATTATATATGGTGTATGTACATATATAGAAATGATCAGGATGACGATCAGGGTGATGAGCTGAAACGATTTAGCCATGCTCTCTGTCTCTCTGTATATACGTGAAATGAGGACTAGAGCTTTTAGATGTGGATCTAAAATTTTGTCGGAACTCTCGCTATCGGATCACTATAGCATATACACACATCCTAGCATAACTAGCGTGACCGAAACTCCTGTACACTTAAATAATTTACTTATTATTAGTACACCGCGCCATTAGTTCTGCTTTCTCCAGTATGGATAAGGCAGCGAAGCAAATGGGCGCCACGTTCCGAAAAAGAGAAACGACTGACGCGCTGCTGTTAACTCGGCTTTAATCATGTAAGCGGTGTCTGCCCTAGTAAAGAAGAAGAAGAATCTAAAACAATTATTTAAAATTTGTAAAAATGATTGTAAGAAAGAAAATTTATTTTGTAACCTATATATAATTGGTAATATTTAGAAGCTAATCTCAACTAATTATTGAAAATTTGTAAAAATATGAAGAAAAAATATAGTATTTGTTATGCATGAATATATAAACTTATAAAAAAGTGCATTAAAACAAATGTTAAATTATTTTATTTACAAGGAAGAAGGTAACCGATACGATAAACAGTGGTAACTAATGAATAACCAAACAAATAACAAGGGGCGATGGGTAATCACATCAGAAACCAAACAATTTATTTTCAATAGCAGATGGCTAATCAAACAAATAGTTAATGAAACGGGTGCGGAATGCGGTGGCGGCTTCTGTGATTGTTGCTGGCGTTGTTTGCTGCTGCCGCCGTCAACTCTGCTGCGATCGTTATTGTCGCTGCCGGCAGTTAGTTTAAAATGAGTGGTCCTTACACGTTATTGTCATTTGGCCACCTACATTCTGGCCATCAAAATTACTAATTCACAAGTCGACTAGGTTAAATTCGAATAAACGGTTTGAAAGTGTCGAAATTGCCTTAAAGCATATTGCATTAAAAATAAATTTTTTTGTCAAATTTTGCAGCGAAAAAGTTGGTGCTTTTTTAAACATTTAGCGGTGAACAATAAAATAAAATATTTTATGAGACGTTAAAACGGTTGTCAAGTCAAAAATAACACTTATTCCTGAGATAAGCTAAATATAGAGTAAAATCAATAAAGAGAATTAAGTGAATTGTCACAGTGTACCTGATAGCAATATGGAGAAATTGTATCTGCATTTGATAACATTTTTGTGCATGATCGCGCTGAGTGTCTGCTTGTCACCGTAAGTATCCTTGACTGAAAAGGGATCCTTTTTATAAAATGACTGTACGAAAGGCACGTCTGCATTTACAAAACTAAGTTAATTTTGTTAAAAAAAAATTACTTGCACTACAAACATACATTTTGCATTATTTAAGGTGAGCAGCATTTCGAAAATCAACTTTGGAATATTACTGTACTACATACTGTAGATGACTTTGGATCGAAAATATCGGTCAATGTGTAACATATATAATTGAAATTAAGGGATAATACTTCTCTCACAATGGTGTGTTTGTAAGTTAAAAACGCTTTGAATCGGACTAATACTTAGCCCCATATACCCAGTATAAAGAAAATCGAACATCCGGGTGACATTGGAAAATATTCTGAAAAATAGATAAAATCTGGTCGAATTGTTATAAATAACTTCTTTGCTGATTATATTCAAATACTGTTCTGAGAAATTTATATTGTGAATTGTGATTCAAATGAAAACAGTTTTTCTGTTGGCGTCAAATAGTTTTCTCATAGTGATTATTATTTTTTTATTCTTGTTGCAGTACAATGCAATCATACATAGCTCTTGTATACATATTCCTTTCTTCACTCGCAAATTAATAATTGTTAATTAAAAAGTTGCTGTATCACAAAATTGAAGGTATGTCATCTCATTAAATAGCATAATTCGAAATTTTATCTGATTATTTCACTGTACAATATATAAATGAAGCACCCGTCTTCCTCTTCCTCTGCTTCCCCCGGCGAGTACTGTGCCGAATACTTTTAAAACTCTAGTGCCTTTGTCCATTCGGACAACATGACCTAGCCAGCGTAGCCGCTGTCTTTTAATGTTGATGCCAGGAGATATTTCGTCTTGCAATCGTTATATACAACATTTATTAATATAAATTTTTTCCATCCACCGAAAATATGTGACCAGTTTTGATATTGTTAATTGGTCTTAGCCTTTCCTTACTTATTTCTTGATTATTTTGAATGTACTTTAATACTAACTTTTTCATTTCCAGAAGCCCACTAGTGGAACCAAAAGAACGACAATTTCCTCYCGACTTCTTTTGGGGCGTCGGTTCATCAGCATATCAAATTGAGGGTGCTTGGAATGAATCTGGCAAAGGAGAATCAATTTGGGATCATCTAACACACAATTACCCAGAAAAAATTGCTGATCAGTCAAATGGGGATGTTTCATCTGATAGTTATCATCAGGTGAAATATACAAATACAATTAGGCTTAATTATACCAAATTAGCTGAATATATAAATCGTTAGAGTGCAATTAGTTTTATATAAAGAAATGGGGAGATTTGCTCTATTTTTATCAACATTATTTTGCTAGCGTTTTTGTGTAAAATAGGGTGCTCGGTTTCTGAATCTAACAAAATCTAAATTATAACAGAACAGTAATTACTTAAATTAAAAAAAGTAAACGTATGTCTCAAAGAAAAATTTGCAAATATTAGAATATAAATCAGCAGAGTTTCCATAGATTTTACAATACCGAAATTCAAAGAATCGTATTCTGGTCAAATTAATTCAATTAATTTCGTAGTTGACTTTTAACTTGATTTGCATTTTTTGGCATTTTGGAGTTTGCTAGAGAAAAAGTTAGTTCACCCTAGTATAATATACAAGTAGAGATTTACATTCACCAAATCCATAAATTAACTCGAAAACGGTAACTAATGTGCATTAATTAAACGAAATGCATAAAAATATATTCTAATGGTTCAAACAGGTGGCAATTTGTAAGCACAATTTAACTGCAAAGAATAATTTTATATGCACATGTTGACTAAATCGATTAATGCGGATTAATTGAATTAATTTACTTAATATGTGGATAGGCGTTACGAATGGACTTGACTTAAGTAGACGTACATAGGTGTCGGAAACAATCATGAGATTTTAACGACCGCAGGCGAGAGATCAATGATTTCTATATGATTCTATGACTGAAGTTACCGTTTCAATCTTTTTGCTTATAAGCAACTATGCCTTAGAAATGAATTCAGAAAAGAATAAAAGACAGAACTTTAGTGCAAACAATGAAGATACCTGAAAATGTTGTAAATTAATGAACTAAAAAAAAAAAAACACTCGCCAGTGTAGTTTTGAAACAAGGTTTTCTTGTTATCTTTTCATTGCAGAGTAAACTCAATGTTTCCCTGTGCCACTAGAATGCACACTCTTTATCTGAATATTTTATATAAATTTGATTGCAATCTAAAGTGAAAAGGGTTTTTTGTCTCGAGTACCCTATTTAATTAAATTTTTCTACTTCCCTCCACACAGTGGCGTCGCGATATACAAATGCTGCGTGATCTAAACGTACACGTGTACCGATTTTCGATCTCATGGTCCCGCATCTTGCCGGGCGGCTATATGAATAATGTCAACAGTGAAGGTATTCGCTATTACAGTGATCTAATTAACGAGCTTCTGCACTATAACATCACACCAATGGTCACAATCTATCACTGGGATCTACCACAACGTTTACAAGAACTGGGTGGCTGGACCAATCCCGAAATTATACCAGTATTTAAAGATTATGCGCGTCTAATGTTCGAGATGTATGGCGA